>NC_048236.1:33288175-33328661 GCF_002007445.2 Ailuropoda melanoleuca
TACTCTTCTACCATCAGGCCCACCTCTGTTCTACTCTCATATGAACATCTCTATGTATTTAAAGGCCATGATCAATGCTAGTCCTATGCTATGTTTTCTCTGCCATTAGTTGGGAATCCTCCAGTACAGAGGTCAGCACACTTTTTCTGTAAAAAACCAGAAAGTAAATACTTAGGTTTTATGGGCCATATGGTCCTTATTGCAATTAATCAACCCTGACACAATGTAACAGAAAAGCAGCCACAGGTGGCATGCAAATAAGCAACTGCGTCTATTTTCCGATAAGACTATTTGCTGACTCCTATTCTAGCACATTCTTTAAGAAGGACTGATAAATGTAGGATTCCCTAATTTTTGTATGGTCAAAACTGTTTCAGTATTACCTTGATAGATGAAGGAGAGCCTTGTTGGATATAAAATCCTTAATTCACAGTTTTTTTCATGGAGGATTTTTGTTGTTTTCTTTCTTTTTTTTTTAATGCTGTCCCCCAAACCCTCCTACACTGTTGGTGGGAATGCAAGCTGGGGCAGCCACTCTGGAAAACAGTACGGAGTTTCCTCAGAAAGTTGAAAATAAAGCTACCTTACGACCCAGCAATTGCACTACTAGGTATTTACCTCAAAGATACAAATGCAGTGATCCGAAGGGGCACCTGCACCTCAGTGTTTATAGCAACAATGTCCACAATATCCAAACTATGGAAAGAGCCCAGATGTCCATCGACAGACGAATAAAGAAGAGGTGGTATATATATACAATGGAATACGCGCAGCATCAAAAAAATGAAATCTTGCCATTTGCAATGACATGGATGAAACTAGAGGGTATTATGCTCAGCGAAATAAGTCAGAGAAAGACAATTATCATATGCTCTCACTGATATATGGAATTTAAGAAACAAGCAGAGGATCACAGGGGAAGAGAGGAAAAAATGAAACAAGATGAAAACAGAGGGGGAGACAAACCATAAGAGATTCTTAATCATAGGAAACAAACTGAGGGTTGCTGGGGAAGGGGTGGAGGGATGGGGTAACTGGGTGATGGACACTGTGGAAGGTACGTGCTGTAATGAGCACTGGGTATTGTATAAGACTGATGAATCACAGAGCTGTACCCCTGAAACAAATAATACAATTAACAAATTATATGTTAATTTAATTTAATTAAAATTAAAAAAAATAATAAATGTTGTCCCCTCTATTGTCTTCATTTGCAGATTTTTAAGTTTCATGCTAGTCTAATTATTTTGCCTTTGCAAGTTATTTGATCTTTTGACCTAGAGCACTTGAGTATTTTATCTTTATCCCTGAAATCTAAGAGTAAAATTTAGTCTGATATGTCTCAGATTTGGTCAGTCTACATTAATTTTCCCAAGTACCCAGTGAATTTTCTCAATGTGTAGATTCAGGTCTTTTTCTATTTCTGTAATTTATTTTTAAATTATAGTTTTAAATATTAGCTCAGTATCATTGTTTTGTTCCTGGGACTCTGAAAAAAATTTTTAAATGACTTTTTTGCTTATCTTTCATTCCCATTTCTCTTGGACCTGCAGGGTGGCAGAATAAGGCATCCCAAATATGTCACTTTTACATAAAAATTATTTCAAGTTAAAGCACTTGAAAAACAGCAAATCAAAGAAAAACACATTGACCTTCCTTCTTTTTCTTAAAAGCATGGTATGAAATTCCCAGGTAAAAGCTGTCCTTCCTAAACCAGAAGGAAAATAACATTCTTATGAAGGACCAGAAGCTGAGACAAAAAAAAATTTTTTGTGCAAACAGACCTTGTTAAAATAATTCTTACCTTCCTTTAACCTCCTCACATAGTTTTTCCCAATTGCTTCTCTGTTCAACCTATTATGAAAGAATGTGGGTTTGGTCATTTCTTTGGGTCTCATTGCTTATGAGGACTTCCGTGTCATGCAAAACTTATATAAATTTGTATGCCTTTCTGTTAATCTGTCTTAGGTTTCTCAGAGCCAGACAAAAAAACCTAAGAGGGCAAAGGTAAAAATCTGCTTCTCCTTCAGATCCTTATTTCCTTCTTTCTTTATGTCGTTTTCATTTTCCTGGTTATTTTCCTGTCTATCTTCAAGCCCCTTATTAAATTTTCATTAGAGTCTATTTTCAATCGGGCACTTTTAAATTTATGCTTAATTTCTGAGACCATTTTGTCTTCTTCTTTCCATTTCCTGAGTTCAATCAACTCGTTTTTTATTTATCCTGGTTTTTGTCCATTTTGCATTTCTGACTCAGAGTTGTTTTTCATATCCTCAAATGCTTGATGTCCTTAATTCTGTCTGGAGTGTGAACTTACACTTTTGCTCCATAATCATTTTGCAGGGAAGGATTTTCCCGAATTGGTGGTTGTGATTTTGTGTTTTCTGATTTTCGGCAAAATTTCTTTACTGGCTTTCTTTTTCTCATTTTTATGATATTGGAGTGTTTTTTTTAAATACCTATTTTGAAAGGAGCCCTTTCTGTCAGCCTAGCAAAGCCCAGGTAGTTTAGTGGGTTTTTCTGTCAGTGGGTTTGTTTTGGTGGTGGGAAAGGAGCTGTGAGTCTTCTGATTATATGATTCTCTTTGTCTTACAGAACCCTAAATCCACCCCCACGTTCAACCTACTTTTCTTTTTTTCTCCTTCATGTAATTTCTAAAAAGCACTTCTTTTCTTTTTGCCTTTTTCTCCCCCTCCACCAGAAGAAAGACTACTCCGTAAGTAATGCTTACCCTTTTAAATTATTACCCTTTAAACTATGCCTGTCTTTTAAAATGTTATATCTGGTCCTATATGACCTGACCCTTTAAATCACATGTACTTTAAAATCTCTTCCCTATACTCCAAGCTCTGATCTGCTCGGACAATTTTCCAGCATTTTAAAAATCAGGCTGGATTTACCTTTTCTAGGGGCCATCAAAAATCACACTTAAGCACTTTTGTTAGCCTCTCTCTTCTGCCTTCCTTGAAGTTTTTCTTATTCTGCTTTTGCTCACAAAAAGCCTATGGCAGAGTGGAGGTGGGAGGGAAGTATAAGGAACTGAACACCAGAACGTGATTTTTTTTCCTACTTACTTACAGTTATTTTGCACTTTTGGCATTGTCTGTCTCCAAGTATGCGTGGAGAGCTTTCATGATTGGGAAGTTGTTTCATATTGTTTTCAGTTTTTGAGACTGATTATTAAATAGCTACCATTGTTTTCTGCCACCTGGAAATGTATAGAACATTTTTTGACCCTCCTGAGGATGGGAAAAGAGTAGGATGCAAATTTTGCAATTTAAAAAATGACCAGTTTAAGGAGAAAAGCAGGGCTCCAGCTGACTGTCGCCAAGAATGTGGCAATATGAGAAGAAAACATTTAATTTTGTGTATCCAGAGTCAAACTCAGGCTGTGACTTTCTCCCTGACTTTAATACCTGCCAAGGCACAGCTTTTGTTTTTGTTTTTGTTCTGGGGGGGGGGGGACACACAAACAAAGTGGTTTATAAAACTGATAAAAAGCATCATATCCACAGTGAGACTCTCCAAGCCCTCGACATTATGAAATAAAAGTAATAATTAACTAAAGACATACTATAATAAACCCTTGTATATGCAGAGCAAATTTAGTTTAAATGGATTTTTAAAAGCACCTAAACACTAACTAGCAAGGTACGTCGTAGACACTATTACTGGGTTAAAAAAGAAATACAGTCAAGAAAAACTGAAAATACAGCGAATGGTTGAGCTAGCTCTACTGTCGTTAAACACCACTTCCTTTCCATTTCACACAGCTCTAAAAGTAAAAACAAAGCCACAATCCATTTGTTTCTAGAAACTACTCTGCAATTTGTGACCTGAACTGCTGACAACAGTTAGCAGACAACTAAAAATCTGGGGATGTGTAATTCTATCATGACCTAACATATTTCATTTCCTCACCAGGCCACCCACCCATCCTCAACAAATCTGACTTCAAAGATAGAGAGTAGTGGTAAAATGTGATACCAATTACATTAATTATAAAAATAGCCACAAATTACCTTTATTCTTTAGAAAGTGCTTTCAGACAGGAAGGGTAGTTATTCTACTATAGACATGAAAACCAGAGTTAAGTCATAGAAAGCCAATGATGAGCACTACAATTCTAAAACACATGAGAAATCGAACACTAAATTAGTCACAAAATTAACAACTAGAAGATTAAGCAGCTGCAGACAAAATTAAAATAACAGAACAAATGAAAAAGACTTAAAAGCATGCTGATTTCAAATTCTCAGAAAGACTTTTCAAACTTGGTATCTTGGGGAAAAAAAATATATATACACATATATATTCATTGAAAGAAAACTCAGTAATGGGGATAAACACCAGAATGAGCGAATTGGAAAACTCAGTACTGAGGGATTTATCTTGAAGTCAGATATATATATATATATATATATATATATGAAAAAACATTTAAGAGACAACGGAGAATAGCTTGAAAGACTCCAATATATGTCTCACAGGAGGTAAAAAGAAGGAAATGGGAGGGGAGGGATAATGGAGATTTACTATACAACTGTTAACAACTTTCCAGGACTAATTAAAGACAGGAGTCCTCAGATGAAGTGGTCTCAGAGTATTAAGTAGAAAAAATTTTTTAAAATCCACACCTGGACATCACTATAAAACTACAGCACATCAAGCACAAAGATAAAATCTTACAGACTGGTAGGGAAAAAAGGATGGATTATCTTCAGAGGAACAGCAAATAATTTTACAACAGCTGTCTTATCAACAGAAATAGAAGGCAATGGTGATAGATCTTCAAATTGAAAAGAGGTACAGAATTCTATACCTAGCTTAGTCATCATTCAAGACTGTGAACAAAATAAAGACATTTTAGACATAGAAAGACTAAAAGAGTATGCTATTCATAGGCTGTCAGGGAAAGGAGTACTAAAGGATATGGGAGGCAAGAGAAAAACAAAGAGCATAACAACTGATATGTATGTATGCAATGAACATTAAAATATTTAATAACTAATTTATTTGTTTTTAAGCAAAATAAACAAAAACAGTAGACAATAATGGGGAAGATGTGGGGTGAGGGGAAAATGTGTTTAACAGAATTAAGGAACATGTTGGGGAAGACACAGAGGAGGAGGATCCTGAGCTCACCCCGTGCCATGCATAGACCAAGGCAAGTACATCTGCTACAACTAACTCTGAAAATGAAGACTGGCAGAAAAGACCTTCCACACCTAGTCACAGAGAGAAGGCCACAGAGAAAAGGGTATGATGGGCAGAGACACAGTCGGGAACCAAACCCCTGGATGACTACCCAGAATCTGGAGGGACATCACAAACAGAGAAGTGGAGATCTGATCCACACTGGTCACCCCCACCCTGGGGGTCTACACTGGGAAGATGAATCCCCGTACCATCTGGCTTTGAAAATTAGTGGGGCTTAGCTCCAGGACAGCTAGTGGGTGAAATGAAATTGAGTCCCCACCCTTAGAGACCTCATGCTAAATAACTTGGCCTGAGACACAGCAGAGAAGCAGCAGTTTGAAAAGTGCCTGGGATATAGGTGAATGAGATTTACAGACTAATCTTACATCCATACAGGAGGGGCAGGGACCTACAGGAGGTTTCTCTAGGCACATGCCATTTCTCTTGCTCTCCCCCAGCCTACATAGCCAGATGTTTGCAGAAGCCAGTTCTAACACTATCTACCTTGCAAGCACCAAATGCCCCACACTGTGGTCCCTAGCAGACCCCTCCAAAGTGACTTGTGCCCCTGGAAGGCAGGGGAAATAACCTTACACACCACTGTGCCCACGGTTCCAGCAGCCATGCAGGCCTCTCAGCTTCCTGTACAGTGAGTAAGCCCTTCCTGTGTACTGCAGCTGTGGCAGAGAGGCTAATAGCCAGGCTGAGTAATGGCCCCACCCACCAATGAGCCCTTGCTGTCACAGCCCAGCCTCTCAACAGTGTAGGGGTAAACCACGCCTAGTGTGCCCATAGCAGGTGAATCAGTTTATTGCAGACCACTGGGCTGAAGGCAACTGCAGCTCTACCACAACAGGAGGGCAGACACAGCCCACAAAGGGAATACCACTGCAACATCTGGTTCTGGTGACCAGGGGGGACTGCACTAGAGGACTTCTTCCAGAGGACCTCTACTATACAAGGACACTACTTTCAAAACCAGGAGAAGTAGCTTGCTCACCCAATATACAGAAACAAACGCAGAGTTAGACAAAATACAGAGACAGAGGAATATGTCCCAAATGAAAGAACAAGACCAAAATCACAGAAAAAGAGCTAAATGAAATGGAGATGAGCAATATACCTGATGAAGAATTCAAAGTAATTGTCATAAAAATACTCACTGGACTTGAGAAAAGAATAGATGAACTTAGAACATCAACAAAGAGATAAAAAAATATAAAAAAGAAACAGAGCTGATGAACACAATACCTAAAATGAAAAATACTCTAGAGGGAATCAACAGCACAGTACAGGATGCAGGAGAATGAATCGATGATCCAGAAGACAGGGTGATGGAAAGAAACTAAGCTGCACAGTAAAAAGAAAAAATAATAAAAATTGAGAAGAGGTTAGGGGAACTCTATGATGTCATCAAGCATAATACCACTCACAATATAAAGAAGATTGACCAAAGTCCAAAGTCAGTAGAAGGAAGGAAATAATAAAGATCAGAATGGAAATAAATGTAATAGAGATGAAAATAACAACAGAAAAGATCAATGAAAACAAAAGCTGGTTCTTTGAAAAGATAAACAAAATTGATAAGCCTTTACTAGATTCATCAAGAAAAAACGAGAGAACTCATATAAATAAAATCAGAAATAAATGGGTAGAAATAACAATTGAAACCACAAAAACACAAAGCATTACAAGAGAATACAATGAAAAATTATATGCCAAGAACCCAAACAACCTAGAAAAAAATGTGTAAAATCTATAAACATACAACCTTCCAAAACTGAATCAAGAAGAAATAGAAAATGTGAACACACAAATTACTAACACCAAAATTGAACTGGTAATCAAAAATCTCCCACCAAAAAAGGGTCCAGGACAGACAGCCTCACAGATGAATTCTACCAAAAATTTGAATAAGAATTAATACCTATTCTCAAATTATTCCAAAAAATAGAAAAGGGAGGAAAGTTTTCAAATTCATTCCACAAGGCTAGCACGACACTGATACCAAAACCAGACAATGACACTACAGAAAAAGAGAACTATAGGTAAACATCCCTGATGAACACAGGTGCAAAAACTCTCAACAAAATATTAGCAAACCAAATTCTACATACATTAAAAGGATCAGTCACCTAACCAAGTGAGATTTATTCCAGGGATGCAAAGGTGGTTCAATATTCATAAATCAATGTGACATATCACATTAACAAGAGGAAGGATAAAAAATCATGCAATTATCTCAAAAGATGCAGAAAAGCATTTGACAAAATACAGCATCCATTCATGATAAAAACTCTCAACAAAGTAGGCCCAGGGAACATACTTTAACATAAGAAAGGCCATATATGAAAACCCCACAGGTAACAACATACTCAATGGGGGAAAGCTGACAGCTTTTTCTCTAAGATCAGGAACAAGACAAGGATGTTGTTCCTTTTATTCAACAAATTACTGGAAGTCCTAGCCAGAGCAGCTGGATAAGGAAAAAGGGGGGGGGGCATCCATATTGGTAGGGAAGAAGTAAAATTTTTACCATTTGTAGAAGACATGATACTATACAGAGAAAACTCCAAAGACTCCACCAAAAAACTACTAGAGCTAATAAATGAATTCTGTAAAGTCACAGGATACAAAATCAATGTGCAGAAATCTGTAGCATTTGTCTACACTAATAATGAAATAGCAGAAGGAGAAATTAAGAAAACAATCCCATTTACAACTGCACCAAAAAGATTACAATACCTAGGGGTAAATTTAACCAAGAAGGTGAAAGACCTATTCTCTGAGAATTAGAAGGCTATACGAAAAAAAACTGAAAATGGCACAAATGGAAACACATTCCATGCTCATGGATGGGAAGAATTAATACTATTAAAATGTCCATACTACCCAAACCAATCTAAAGATTCAAAGCAACCCCTATCAAATACCCATAGCATTTTTCATAGAACTAAAATAAATAACCTAAAATTTGTATGGAACCACAAAAGACTTCAAATAGCCAAAGCAATCTTAGCAATCTTGAGAAAGAATAAAGCCTGAGGTATCATACCCCCAGATCTCAAGCTATACTACAAAGCTATAACAATCAAAGTAGTATGGTAATGGCACAAAAACAGACTCATAGAGCTCAGACTCATATCCTATTTGGATAGAAAGACCAGAAATAAACCCATGCATAAATGGTCAATTAATCTACGACAAACAAGGCAAAAATATACAGTGAAAAAATGGAGTTGGAAAAAGCAGACAGCTACATGCAAAAGAATGAAACTGGAATACTTATGACTTTTAAAAAATAAACTCAAAATGTATTAAAGACCTAAATGTGAGACCTGAAACCATAAAACTCCTAAAAGAACACATAGGCAGTAATCTCTTAGACATAATCTTGGCAGTGTATTTATGGATACATCTCCCCAAGTAAGAGAAAAAAACATGAAAATAAACCCCTGGGACTACATCAAAATCAAAAGCTTTTGCACAGCAAACGAAACTGCCAACAAAATAAAAAGGCAGCCTACTGAATGGGAGAAGGTATTTGTAAACATATATCCAATAAGGAGTTAATATCCATAATATATTAAAAAAAAAAACTTACAGAACTCAAAAAACCAAACAACCCATTTAAAAAGTGTGCCAAGGATCTAAATTAGACATTTTTCCAAAGACATACAGATGGCCAAGAGACAAATGAAAAGAGGTTCAATGTCACTAATCATCAGAAAAATGCAAATCAAAACCATAGGGACACATTACCTTATACCAGTTAGAATAGCTAATATCAAAAAGACAAGAAATAATAAGTATTGGCAAGGATATAGAGAAAAGGGAACTCTCCTGCACTATTGGTGGGAATGTAAATTAGTGCAACCACTGTGAAAAAAGTATGAAGATTCTTCAAAAAATTAAAAATGGAAATACCATATGATCCAGTAATTCCACTACTAGGTATTCACTGAAAGAAAACAAAAACACTAATAAGAAAAGATGTATGCACCCCTACATTTATTATAGTATTATTTACAATAGCTAAGATGTGAAATCAACCCAAGTGACCAATAGATAATGGATAAAGGAGCTGTGGTATATATATATATATATATATATATATAATGGGATATTACTCAGCCATAAAAAAGAATGAGATTTTGCCATTTGCAACAACCTGGATGGAATAGAGGGGATTATTTTAAGTGAAATAAGTCAGACAGAGAAAAACAAATACTATGATTTCACTTATATGTGGAATCCAAAAAAAACCAAAAGAAACGAACAAACAAACAAAAAACAGACTTTTAAAAGTCAGAGAACAAACTGATAGTTGCCAGAGGGGAGATGGTTGTTGGGGGAATGGGCAAAAGAGGTAAAGGTGATTAAGAGGAACAAACTTCCAGTTATAAAATAAATAAGTTACAGGGATGAAAAGTACAGCATAAGGAACATAGTCAATAATATTGTAATAACCTTGTATGGTGCCTACACTTAACTGTAATGAGCACTGAGTAATGTATAGAATTGTTGAATCACTACGTTGTATACCTGGAGCTAACATAGTAACATTGTATGTCAACTATACATCAATAATAAAAAATAGATAAAATATTGATAAAATTCTTGCCTGTCTGAAAAAGGTAAAGATATTGAACAATTTTGTTTTTGCTAGAAAATTTTCTATTCTATATATTTTAAAATTTTAAGAGCAACCACTACAAAAAAAACTTGCACACTATCGCTTCCAAGACAGCAGAGAATTTTTTTTAAAAAGGATGAAAAAAATCAAGATAACAGAGAATAAGAAAAAAGAAGAGTATGACAACCAAAAAATGCATACTCCTCTCATCATACTCACATATACAAAAATGGTATACATAATTTCCACTATATTAAAAATTACAATCGTGTAAGCAGACCTAACACATCTATTTACAGTAATATCAAGAACCATGTCTTCTGTTTGCAGTGCTCTGATTTCTGCTAAAAATATTAGTATATTACCAAGACTTGCTGAAAAGCAGCTGACAGTTCAAATGGACAATGACTCAAATGTTTATTTCCTTTACAAATGATACCCAAGCTGAAGTTAAATGAGAAGAAAACAATAAAACCAGAAGGAAGAGAGTCAGAAACATCGGAAGTATGGACAACTGTAGTTATTTATAAAGAACTACGTATGTACAGTTCTAAAGAGACAAGAAACGGCACAGCACCTAAACATTACTCAGCTTTTTTTTTTTTTTTTTTAGGAGGGGTGAGGGGTAGTGGGAGAGGGAGAGATTGAATCTAAAGCAGGCTCTATGCCCAGCATGGAGCCCAACACGGGGCTCGATCTCACAACCCTGAGATCATGACCTAAGCTGAAATCAAGAGTCACACGTTTAACCAAGTGAGTCACCCAGGCGCCCCTCAACTAATTCTTTACTCCAGTTTAGTTTGTGTTCCTTTATTACAGCTTCGGACAATGCACCAGAACCCTTTTGTATGCTACAGATTAATCCAACTGCCTTACATTGTTGGACGCCAACTGCAGATACTGACCGCATGAAGCCCCAGCGGAAGCTAGACATACCTTCCCTGCCATTCCAACATAATCAATCCTCTGCAACCATCATTCCCAGCTTCTAACCTAGTAAGAAGCAACATGCTGGTCTTTACCTTTAAAGGGATTTCAAGGAAGCAAGACCCGCCATCATGAAGCCACCTGAATGAACCACAGCTGTGCTAAGTGTGTGAGAAAGAACCAAGTCTCTCCTTAATAGCCCCAGGCAAGGGGAAAGGTTCATATTTTAGAAAACTTTCTTGGAACAACCATAGTTACAAATAAATGCAAATACAAAAGCGCTGGAAAATTCTTAAGTCACAAATGTTTCAGTGTGGGCCAGGATCCAGAGTGAGACAGAGGAAGTGAACCCCAAAGTGGAACCAGACTGAGGGACGGTGTAAGGGCTGTCCAGAGAATATCCCAGCTTTCTTCCCCTTCCTTTTCTCTGACAGAGAGCCCATCGCCAGGGGTCTTCCCATGAAGGAGTGACCTGGGTTTCTCAGGCAGGAAGAGCCAAAGGCCAGGCAAGCACTCTAGTCTCACCATTCCTGACCCTTCTTTGGGGGCTGTTAGGAAGGTCTTGTGACATGGACTCCATTCTCTTGGAGAGAAAAAACAAACTACATAATGTGGCTTATCTATGCTTTTCTTCAGTTAAACACTTTTAGGATATTCAGGAGAAACCAATCCCTTTAAGGAATAAAGTTATATTATTCAGCCTTGGTGAATAAATTAGGAACAGCTGGGAACAGACAAAATGACTCTGTGTGCATCTACTTGAAAAGGAACATTTTAATCTAATCCAATCTCCTCAATGTACAGATAAAAAAACCAGGACCCATACAGGTTACCTAACTAGACCAGCGTCACAAGTCCAGTTGGTGGCAGATCTAAGACTACACGACACCTTGAGTGTCCTACCTCAGGGTGAGCGACTGTCCTGACAGACCAGACTTGTCATGACAGGGAGAGAAGGACTCCAGAGGTTGCACATCCCCGAGGGAAGGAAGAAACTCAGGCTGGGAGACACCGCAATGCTAGGTGTTCATCCTGAATGGCAGCGAGATGATTTACAGAGGTGACTAACCCCAGGAGTCCACACAGCACCTGAGTTTAAAAGGGAGAGGTCACGGTAGAAGAAAAAAGGGGAACGAAAATATACAAGCTTCATGACAAGGATTCACTTTACCTCCATAGTCAGGGATTGTGTTAAGTGCAGATTAATAATGAAAAGTGAAGACAAGAGGAAAATAATTAACCTATTTGAGCTAGTGACCAGGTTTTCATCATATTTAAAGGCTTTTTTCCTTAACAATTACTGGGAGTATATTCTATTATCATGTAAGTGTGTTTTTGCCTTGGTTCTGGAAAACCTTTGTTAGAAACACTTTGGATGTTTGTTAGCATGCAGATTCCTGGGCTCTCCTCCAGGGAAACCTGAACTTCAAACAAGCTTCCCATGGATACTGACATGTAAGAATCAACACTAGCCATAATCCCATCATCACAGAACTAGACAGACCCTCTTCGTCTTCCGGGCCTCCCCACACCCATTTCAGAGTCAGAGGTGCAGAGACAGTGAGAGCCCTCAAATCACAAAGGTTGCTTACAGCCTGCAAGGCCTTGCAACCAGGCCTTCTCTCCCTCCCATGTCAGGAAGGACAGGTGGACTGAACTGGGCTGAAGAAGTAGTCGGTTTAATTTTAAGCGTCTATCTTTTTATGCCAGAAGTGCAAATGCGTATCATTTCGTTAATGAAAACCATACCACATTTTCTGCCCTGAGTATGCATTTCCTTTAAAGTTAGGGGAGGAAAAAGTTAAAGCATTAAAAACAAGCAAAACAAGAGATACTATTATTGACTTTCTGGGGCAAACCTCAATTCCCGCTTTTCGCAGTGAGGCCAAATGCAGAGCACCCCCAGCCCAGTCAAGCTCCCCTGTCAAGCAGCAGCTCCTCAGAGTATAGGCCAGTGCCACGGACGGCCTGGGAACTACCCTGCTCTGCCTACAACCCTAACTCTTTGATAGGGACAGAAATTCCTGAGGAGTGGGGAACGTGGCAGGGATCGTGGGCAGGGCGAGCAGCCTCTGGCTGGCTCTCCGCCTGGCCCGGTCCTCCAAGCTCTCTCTAGAGTGGGGCAGCATGGCGGTCAGGCAGAGGAAGGCAGAATCCACACTAGAGAACTGTATTAAACTAAGCATACCTGCTCACTTTCCCAAACCAAGAATGCCCTGCAGGGCCAAAAGGGATGGAGAAGGCAACATCCTTTTCACACCCAAATTGCTGAGGCAATTCTCAGAAATCTGTTTTGAGGAGAGATTGAAAATAGAGCGGTCATCACTACTTCGAGACCGGGTTCCCCGAATGTAATGAGCAGCACCCAACTCCTGATTATCTCTGCCCACTGAGGACAAAGGACTAGCAGGAAAGAAAGAAGGCTGACACTTCTCAGGACTTGAGGGTGCCAACACCACTCCCTCAGTTCTTTGGGAGGCATACAAGGATTACCACGAGAGCTGAGCACAAATTGTAGCAAGTGCCTGCCCATCTTGACGAAGGTCTATCCACCTCCTGTTACGTCCGCTGCAACCCCGGCCGTCTACGATGGCTTACAGCCTCCCACCTTATCCTCGCTCACCTAATAACAGGACCTTATATAAAAGTACCCCAAGGCCCGTTAGCAGTCTCCGGGAAGACTGTCTTCATGCCAGAAGATGAAGCAAAGGAAAGAGGAGAATACTGCCATTATCTCATCCCCAGCATTTCCAACGAGGCCAGTTTTATACTAAAATATATTTGTATTTGTGTATGTACATTGGCACATGCGTTTTCAAAGTACACATAAAAATACCAACAAGAATTACCCTACAATGCTGATAATGGTTATTCCCAGAGATTTCAATATTTTTTACATTTTTCTGTATTTTCCAATTTTTATCATCAAAGTGATAAACTTTTCATAATCAATTTGTAAAATGTTACTTTAAAAGGTAATAATGGCTATTATTTACCCAGAGATGAACATGGCACGCAAGAGACAGATAAGGCCATTTGTTTTGTGCGGTACCTGAAAGTAGATGAAAAAAATGGTGTAGAGATAGAAACCTCACTTTCTCTTCTCTGTAGCCCTTTGTTACTACTTGTCTGTAAAGCTCTCAGGCCTCTGCCTAACGATTTCTTGAAGCCCCTATAGATTATTTTTTTTAAAAAAGCATTTTAAATTAAACCACAACTTCCTTCGAAGTACTGTATCATCAAAACTTTTTACCTGCGATTCCAACAAATGGCCAATTAAACCAAATTTCCATGTGTTATTTTCCTCCCCTCTTCTCTCATGACAGAGGTCTCAGCAGGCAGTGAAAAAGCAGATGGATGGGAGAATTATTTGTAAAATTATTAATTTCTGAACAATTGAGAACTTGAATATATCGTTTTTACATCACGGAAATGATGAAATTCAACTATCAGTGGATTTCTTAAAGTTAAAAACCAAACTACATACAAGTAACGTAAGCGAGAATTTTCTTCTCTAAGTAGTATACGGGTCCCTTACTCAAGGTGCGTCCTCTGCTGCACCCTTCCCCAGTGAACAGTGCATGATTTCACATCCATCTAGAGCTGAGAAAACAGCCCTGATTTACCCTAATTATCAGATGGTAACAGATAAGCTCTATAAAGCTTTTCTGTTTCTTCTTCTCTACATATTTTCACTATATAATTCAATTACACAGCATACACATAAAACTGTAACCTGATGAAGCTCACCTTTTTTCCAGGATCCGTTATACCTGAGAATGTTACTCACATTGTGCCCACGTGTGAAGGCTCTAAAGGATGATATCAATAAAAGAAAAACTGTTGCTGCCAGATGGTAAAAATAAGATAATACAAAACCCAGGACTGTGAAAAAGGACAAATTGCCATTTTCTTTGACGAAATTGTCATGGGATGGAATAAACAACAGACTCAGAATCAGAGAACCTAGGTAGGAATTAAAAAAAAAAACCAGAGCCCTGCATATTAGGACTTACATAAACTAGTTTAGATTACTTACCTTCTGTACCTTTAACATGGGGTTTGCTGTTGTGAGGATTTAAAAATGGATAATGTCTGTGAAAACATTTACAATTATTGTAGAACACAGCTATCTACCTGGGGGAAACAAAGAAGCTTTAATTTGGGGGCTCTACGACCTTAGAAATGCCACCCGCACAGTTGGGAAGGCCTGGAGCCGCTGATGGAGCTGGAGTTAATGAGGTAAGGTGTGGGAAAGAACAAACAAGATGTGCTCAGCTCAGGGCTCGAGGCGGTGGAACACTCCTTATCTCTCAGCTGAGTGTAAGTTTCCAAGGAAGACTGTTCCTGGGAATTCTCTTGGGAGTCAAACCATAAGTTAGGGAAGAGAGAGAGTTTAGCCAGATGGCTCCATCTTTGGAGCTCTCTGCCATGTTACCACTTAGTTACTCCACGTCTAGAGGGGTGAGACCCAACTGCAGAAGAAACGGAAGCACAAGAAAATTGGGAAAACAATGCTCAGCTGGGGGCCTTTGGGGCCTCTGGCCTGACTCGGTGTCCACCAAGAGCGCCAAAGGTAGGTCTTGTTTCAGACAAGATGTTTGGATTTCATTCTCATCGCAATAGGAAGTTCATGGAAGAATTTTAAGCTGGGAGTGACGTAAGCCCATCCTTCTTCTTGGGGCGCAACAACTACAGGACATGCTTCGCAATGCATCGGTGTTTCTCAACCAAATCCTACATTCTGTTTGCTCATAATCACACTACGGATATTAAGGTATGGTAACACGGTACAAGTTAAAATTACAACAAATCCACCAAATGATATCCCTATTGGCCTGAAAGAAATGTTACACTGTAATTTAAGAAGTTAGAATTTCATACATGTTAATAGCTCTAATTAATAAGATAAACTTTTCCTTTTGGGATTTGGCAGTGATAACAGCTCAAGCAGGAATGCCATGTGAATCCCTGGAAACCTAAAATAACATTTTTACAAGAAAAGCAGCAGTGCTCACAGTCACTAACTGGGTCTCGAAAGTAAGAGAATTGGAAATGTAAAGATGGTATCTTTAACAAGTGTCATTCTACTATTTTACAGCTCTTGCCAATACAGCACCTTAAAAGATGTGCATTACAGTGAATTTCCAATTGAAAAAAGTAAATCCCAAATATGGGCAAAATTAGCAGCCCCACTCCTTGTCATTGTAATAAATGATTAAGTAGGTGTTACAAAGATGAAAAAGCAGAGCATCTCTTTCTAATCCTGACAGACACCCTCCCCTTCTTCACTGATCCTTTCTCTTACAGTGAAGACCTGCATAAGGAAGTCAGTTCCTGGTATGCTCCTGAGAAGATTGCTTCTTTCCAGAGGCAGCAGCAAGGACTGCAGTGCTGTAGCAGACACCGTTCGTGAACTTGTGCCAAGTTTCTCTAAACTTTGGGAACTGGGAAAGTGTCTGTGCTCCTGATTAATAATATTCAGCAACCAGGCTGAAACCAGATGAAGTATAATCAGGAGTAGGGAGTAAGAGTCAGGCACAGAGCTCCTGTGGTTGAGCTGCTACGAGAGGACACTAACATCACTGAGAGCACGCAGGGCTTTTGTGCCCAGGTGCTGATGTGAGCCTGAGCTGAGATCCATTGAGGGATTAAGACCTCCTCTGTCACAGGGACAAAACAGAATGCGCCTCCTCTCAATTCCCCTACACCTAGTTTAAATTCGTCTTCTTCCTTAATCTCCTTAAGACTTGAGTTGAGGCTACTTTGCAATAAAATTATTCTCAATTTATATCACACATGGATGATTATTCTATCTCCCTCATGTGCTGTAATATCCTCCAAGTCAGAGTCATCTCTCTTGATCCCCATTCACCCATCACACAAACGTTTCAAACAGTACATGGAAAGTGACATAAATAGTAAATGTCTTCCAGCCTTGCCCCCCAAAGATAACACTATTAAGTTTCTTGTATCTCCCTCCATAAATGTTTGTGGGCATATACAAACCTTTATGTTATTCAATGTTCGATCCAATGAGCAAAACTTAAAAGAAACATGGATTGATATACAGAACTTTAAATCATTTCTGGCTCAGGGTAGTAAATAAGTAATTACAAGTTCCTGCAAAATAAGGGGTGTGTGTGGACATTTCAAGGTAGATACAACCTGCCTCCATCTACAGCTCACACCCCTCTACCTTCCAGGATTTCAGCAAGTACGGTTCTTGGGTAGCAGATGGAATTACCAGGGCACAAGCCTGGTGAGTCCAGCCCTGTGAATAACACGGTGGGTATTCCCTGGCCAACTCACTCCATCTCTCTGAATCTCAGTTTCCTCTCTTACAAACTGAGAAGGTGTTTTCAGAGGTCCCTTCGAGAGCTCAGGATTGAAGCTGATAGTCAAGTACTGAGAAATAAAACAGGTACACCAGGGCCAAAGTATGAAATTAGTATGAGGAAGAAAATCAAACATAGTATCACAGCTTACCAGGAGAATATGAATGCAAATTAGACTGGAGCAGTTATTTAAAAAATATTTTTGAGGTATAATTAACATGTAACATTATATTCATTTCAGGTGTACAACGGTTTCATATGTATATACAGCACAAAAGGATCATCACAATAAGTCTAGTTAACATCCAGCACCATCCCAGTTACAAAAACTTGTTTTTCTTATAATGAGAACTTTTAAGATCTAACCTGTTAGCAACTTTAAAATATGCAATATAGTATTATTAACTATAGTCACCATGCTGCATATTATACCTTCAGGACTTATTTATTTTATAAATGGAACTTTCTACCTTTACCCATTTTGTCCTCTCCATACCCATGAACTCGGGTTTCTTTGGTTTTGTTTCTTTAGAATCCACATGTAAATGAGATCATACGGTATTTGTCTTTTTCTGACTTATTTCACTTAGCATAATCTCCTCTAGGTCCATCCATGTTGTCACAAATGGCAAGGTTTTATTCTTTTTTATGGTTGAATTGCATATATATGCCCCACAACCTCTTTATCCATTCATCCATAGATGGACCCTTAGTTTGGTTCCATATCTTGGCTATTGTAAATAATGCTGCAACGAACATGGGGATGCCTAGATCTTTTCCAGTTAGTGTTTTCATTTTTCTTTGGATAAACACCCAGTAGTGGAATTGCTGGATCATATGGTAGTTTTATTTTTTTAATTTTTTGGCCAACAGGTTTCTGTTTTCCATAGTGGCTGCACCAATATACATTCTCACCAACAGCGCACAAGGGTTCCTTTCCTTCCACATCCTTGCCAATGCTTGTTCTTTCCTATATTTTTGATGACAGCCATCCTAAGAGGTGTGATGATAACTCACTGTGGTTTTGATCTGCATTTCTCTGATGACCAGTGATGCTGAGCATCCTTTCATGTGCATGTTGGCCATCTTAAGTGGAAAAATGTCTGTTCAGATCTTTTGCCCATTTCTTAATTGAAGTGTTTGATGTTTTTGCTGCTGAGTTGTATGAGTTTTTTTTTTTTTAATATATATTTTGGATACTAACCCCTTTCCAGATCTATGATTTGCAAATATTTTTTCCCATTCAGTAGGTCGCCTTTTCATTTTGTTGATGATTTCCTTTATTGTACAGCAGCTTTTCAGTTTGATGTAGTCCTTTGTTTATTTTTCGTTTTGGTGTCAGATTAAAAAAATCATCACCAAGACCATTGTCAAGGAACTTACCTCCTATGTTTTCTTCTAGGAGTTTTATGGTTTCTGGTCTTACCTTCAAGGCTTTAATCCATTTTGTGTTAATTTTTGAGATGGTCCAATTTCATTCTTTTGCCTATGGCTGTCCAGTTTTCCCAACACCATTCATTGAAGAGATTGTCCTTTCCCCATTGTATATTCTTGGCTCCTCTGACATAAATTAATTGACCATATATACATGGGTTTATTTCTGGGCTCTCTAATCTGTTCCACTGGTGTATGTGCCTGTTTTTATGCCAATACCATACTGTTTCGATTACTATAGCTTTGTAATATAGTATAAACTTAGGAAGCGTATTTCCAGCTTTGTTCTTTGTCAAGATTGCTTTGGCCATTTGGGGTCTTTTGTGGTTGCACACACATTTAAGAATTCTTTGTGTAGTTCTGTGAAAAATGCCACTGGAATTTTGACAAGGATTGCACTGAATCCTTAAGTTGCACTAGGTGGTGTGGACATTTTAACAATATCAATTCTTCTAATCTGTGAGCACAGAATAGCTACCCATTTATTTGTGTCTTTTTCAGTTACTTTCATTAATATCTTACAGCTTTCAGGGTATAGGTCTTTTATCTCACCTAAATTTACTCCTAGTTATTTTATTCTTTTTGATACAACTGGAAATGGGATTGTTTCCTTAATTTCTTTCTTTTAAAGATTTTATTTATTTGACACACAGAGAGAGAGAGAGAGTGCGCAGAGCAAGGCGAATAGCAGACGGAGAGGGAGAAACAGGTTCCCTGATGAGCAGGGAGCCTGATGTGGGGCTCAATCCCAGGACCCCGAGATCATGACCTGAGCCAAAGGCAGACACTTAACCAACTAAGCCACCCAGGTGCCCCTTAGTTTCTCTTTCTGATATTTTGTTATTAGTATATAGAAACACAACAGATTTTTTATATTGATTTTTTACATTGAATTTGTATCCTTCATCCTTTATTTCCTTCATTAGTTCTACCAGTTGTTTGGTAGTCTTTAGGGTTTCTCTATGTAATATATCATCTGCAAATAGTTCTACTTCTTTCCCTTTCTAATTTAGATCTCTCCTATTCCTTTCTCTTGCCTATCTGCTGTGGCTAGGACTTCCGATACTATGTCGAAGAAAAGTGGTGAGAGTGGGCATCCTATCTTATTCCTGATCTTTTTTATTTCCCCCGATCTTATTGTTGAGTATGATGTTAGCTATGGGCCTCTCATATTACGCTCTTTGTTATGTTGAGGTCTGTTCCCTCTATACCCACTTTGTTGAGGGGTTTTTTTTTTTTTTATCATAAATGGATATTGAATTTTGTCAAGTGTTTTTTCTAAATCTATTGAGATGACCATATAATTTTTATCCTTCATTTTGTTAATGTGGTATATCACACTCATTGATTTGCAGATGTTGAACCATCCCTGCATCTCTGGAACAAATGCCACTTGGTCATGGTGCATGATCTTTTTAATGTATATTGAATTTGGTTTGCTAATATTCCGTTGAGGATTTTTGCATCTATGTTCATCACGGATATTGGCCTATAATTTTCTTTTCTAGTGGCATTCTTGTCTGGTTTTGGTATCAGTGTAATGCTGGCCGTGTAAAATGAGTTTGGAAGCATTCCCTTGGAGCAATTTTTTGAAACAATTTCCTGAGCTATAATTCATAGGAAAATCCACATCTTGTTTTACCACAGAGGTATATCAAACAATATACACTGATCCTGAAGTTATCTTAGGATACAGCCACAGTCCTTCAGAAGTACAGCCAACCCATGTTTACTCATTTCTCTGCAATGCATGTGACCTTCTCATCAGCCTCAGAGAGCTCATGAGCATTTTTCCATTGTCAAGAGTCACAGATAAGTTCAATGTTACATTCAGTAGCTATGGGTCATAACTTATGCAACTAGTTAACATCTTAATTCTCATTTGCCACCTCAGTGACAATTAGCTGCCTACCAGGGGGGAGGTCTTCCTGTTGATCAGACCACATACGCTGTTCTGTCCTGTTTGTTCTACTCTCACCATGTCCTTTACCAGGAGCACAGATAAATATCCAGAGGAGTGTCGAAGTGAGGAGGGAGGGACTTGGAAGAGAGAGAAAAGGTGCTGCAAGCAGGTAGGGCACCATCAGTGTTAAACATCTATTTGGCGACTTGACTGCAAGCTAACAGTAGCAAAGCTACTAATAATGGTTGAAGATCTTTGTTCTAGGGCAAAGCTAGGAAAGGGAAAGTGGCATTCACAGTGTCTTTGTAGGTGTTTTTGTCATTTCTCTCAGACACAGGAGAGATGGAGGTTAAGAGAACAAACTCTGGAGCTAGAAAGGTATAGGCTCTGCCACTATTAGACTACTACCTAATCAATTCGGAGTCTCTGCTATTTATTTATTTCAAAGAGACACAAGGCATTACATGCATTGCGCTTATTACCATCATCTGGAAGTGTGGGTTCTGTGGGCTATCTCCCGTGAAAAACAAGATCCTTAAAAAATAATTACAAGTAAAACTGAAAAATCATCCCCTGGAAAAGGAGTTGTACTTACCTGAAAGGAATTCATAGAGCGAAGGGATGGAGGCAGCGTTGCATTATTCCTTGATAATATCAGCAGCAGCTCCAGGCAGGTTGCAGAAGGCAGGGTTAGAGAATGGATGCTGATGTCACTTTCCCAAGCACTGGAAAGCCTGAAACACATTGATGTGTATAATTTCATAATTGTGGGGCTCCTGGGTGGCTCAGTCAGTTAAGTGTCCGACTTGATTTCAGCTCAGGTCATGATCTCAGGATCGTGAAATCCAGCCCAGTGACGGGCTCAAGGCCCAGCATGGAGCCTGCTAAAGATTCTCTCTCCCCCTGTGCCTCTGCCCCTCCTCCACCCACTCAAGCTCTCTTTCTCTCTCTCTCTCAAAAAAAGATAATTTCATAATTGTATCTGGTCATAATTATTTCAAAAATCTGATGGAGAAGGAGAAGGCTTTCAAGTGTAGAAGGGAAAAGCAATGCACAAAAAAGTAGAAATAAAATGGTTACACTAAAAATTCAGAGTAAATATCCAAGACATTTTTATAGTGTTTTGATATAAAACAGACAGATGAGGGGGCGCCTGGGTGGCACAGCGGTTAAGCGTCTGCCTTCGGCTCAGGGCGTGATCCCAGCGTTATGGGATCAAGCCCCACATCAGGCTCCTCCACTATGAGCCTGCTTCTTCCTCTCCCACTCCCCCTGCTTGTGTTCCCTCTCTCCCTGGGTGTCTCTATCTCTGTCAAATAAATAAATAAAATCTGTAAAAAAAAAAAAAACCAGACAGATTAGGCAATTTTTTCAGGTCAACATTTCATACTCAAAGTTTAAGAGTCACAGGAAATGCAGTCTTATTTGTAAGGGACCTATTTGGTGTGGGGTATGGGTAATAGCTAATATACTGAATGCTTCCTATATTCTATACCCTCTTCTACATGTAACATCGTGTTCACCCCTCAGATATCTATGAAATGAAACTGTCGCTATCCTCATTCTACAGATGTGGAAATTGTTTCTGAGCTGGATATGCCCTATGAAGTGTCTAGTTCATTGATTTTCAAACCTTAAAAAGTGACGGAATCCTTTTATCAAAAAGTCTTGTGAAAGCTCCATTTATAATATAGATAAAAGCAAAGCTGCTCTGTTGGAAGGGGAAAGGTTTGGCAGGAGGCTCCCCTCATCTTCCAAGTAGCCTATGAAGCATCTCTGCTACATCTGTTGAACCTACTTGAAAATTATTTCATTCAAGAAATGAGGAAACCGAAGGCTAGAAAAGTAAAGACTTCTCTGGGATAAAGTACGTGTTTAGAAATGATATGGCTGGGTCTAGAATCCAGGTTTCCTGACTGCCTATCGAGTGCTTAAAGTAAAGGGAAAATCAGAAAATCATTATGGGAAAACAATGTAATAAGAATAGGATGTGTCTTATCTGTCATTTCTTCTATTTATACTTGAGTATTTCCTGCCTGTGCCCCTATCAAAATATCTCTTATCACTGTCCTAATTTATATATATATATATATTTGCCATTTACATAAACTTTTTTGTGAAGCTACCTTTCACCCAGTTGGTGAATTCTGGAATGTCAGAGAGCATCAGTGGCTGAGGGCATAATGGATTTTAGCATTTATGTGATAAGTCATAGCAGATGGTTTAGCTGTGTCATCAATCAGGTTACTTGTGCTAATACATTTTCTGATGTGGGGTGGGGAACTAACTCTTCTTTGAAGCATTTGCCAACTAGTTGGACTAGAATAGGACACTGCCCACTTTCCCCCAAAATGGTCTGTTTTCATCAAGGGCACATTTGGAATGTCTTCTCTGTGCTTTAAACACCTCTCTGTTATTTTATATTGATTGGCTATGTTATTCTTTCTCCTTTTATTAGTTATACAACATTCTCCACATTTCTCTGGGGTGGAAATAAAAATCTCGTTGTCTTTGGTAAAAGTCAAATGTAGTACTAGTGCAGTGGCTCTAAGCTCACTCTCCCTACCCCCTTCCTTATGCCTTCTACAAACCACGCCATTATTTGCATTACACTAAACACACTATGTCTTGCTCATGCAGTTTTGTGGACCTGCAAGGCTGTTAGGCTACCTGGTGAACTTCTTTTCATTCTGCAAGACCCACATAATATCATTTCCTTGGAGACATCCTCATTTCCTTTATAGGAATTAACTGCTTGCCAATACCATATTTGTATCCATTACGACACTTAGCACCACCCTACTCGTATTCTTATTTGAGCCGTGTGACTCATCCTAGATCAGACATGAGCAAACATATCCTGCGAATGATTCCTCTAACTTTGCTGCCCAGTGTGGAAAGAAAGATTAGATTAGTTGTTTTTCCTCAGGCACACCCAGGTATTAACCTTTTACTGGCTATAAGAAAAACATTCCACTTACATTTGTATATTCAATAATTTAATTTATTTTCCATGTGTTATTTTTATAATCAGAAATGGGATTTCTGGGTCACACAAAGGAATGTCTAACTGCTGCTCAGAGGTGTTGACATGCTGCTAAGTGGCTATGGTGTGATCAATCAAAAAGGACACTCAAGGAGAAATTACAATTCTTTAGCGCTCCTTGTCACCGACCAGTGACAGGCACTCTTGGACAAGTCTGGTTTCCTCATGAGATTCTGGAGTTCATACACAACCTATACAATGTATTAGACCACCAAAATTTACACAAAAGGACATTCTCACACTAATGATATCCATAGTCACAAAAAAAGATACAATTAGTCATACATGTTAGTTATTCAAGTCTCTATGTAATTACAAATATTTGCATGGTACGTGAATTCAACTCTGGCATTTTAAATCTAATCTTTCAAGAGTTCTGTGATTTAACAACTTTTATCCCTATTGAAGCTCATGAAGGTGAGGAGTGTTGTCCAGATCACACGTAAGTGATGGAAAAGAAACTCAAGCATGATCCTCTCCATCTAAATTTCATTCTCTTTTGTATCTAGAAATGCTCTGTATTTCTGAACAAATTCTATCAAACAAAAATTGAAAAGCCCAAGGGTAAATGATGAAGTACATTTTAGATCTCTTTGAACACCTCATTTCTCAATAATTTGAACCACCTTATTTTTGAAATTAGACAACCCAGATGGACCTAAGAAGGCTCAAATTCCTAATATTTTCCTTTCATTTACCCTAATATTTATCCATCTATTCTTTTTTTTCTTTCATTAGCCCCAGGATTTACCTTTTTATTGTTAAGTTTTATAAATGTTCTCTATAATCTTAACCACATATTATCACATGAAACATCCATATACGTGGACAAAGACAGAAATTAATACATGAAAAATGCTAACAGTTGTTTTGGAAAGTTAGAACTATGGGTAACTTTCCCCCAAAACTTCAGTTAATGTTTTTACATTGTGGTTTCTGTTTTGTTTTGACTTAGGAAGAAAGAAATAAAGACAGCAGGAAGATGGAGAAGTGGGCTGGCATACTTAAAATTCAGTTTATCGTAAAACAACCACCAAACTCATTATGAAAATTTAAGGCATGTGTTAATTGAGCCAGAAATGACCCTTGAGACTATCTACCCATGGCTCAAATTTCTGTTAATGATTTAAGCATTTTAAGAAACAGAGGATAATAATCCAGAATTTAGATTATTTCTGATATTTCCTGCAAAAACATCCTAGACTATTAGACCTAAATCAGTAAACTCCCACTATAAAACTGACAAGAAAGATAATTCAAAGAGAATAACAAACTTAACATTAATTGAAATCCATTTTGGTGATTTTTAAAGTAGTGCAGAGGAGAAGCTTTCCTAAGAGACTAGAACTGTCAGCCAGGTGACCTTAGTCAGAGACCAAAATGCAAGCAGAGGACACAACATCCTTATTTCTGAACTTTTGCCTTGACAAAATTCCCTAGAGAAGCAACTATGGCCTCTCTATTTTTAAAGAGGCAATGAGAAGGGGGGAAAAAGTCCCCTTCCAACACGTCTAACAAAAATAGTGAAATTGAGAATGAATCAAATACTAATAAATACCAAGAAAAGAACTTGAGAAAATAGAATAGTGATAGTCTACTAAAAACCAGAGGTTGTTTAATGTTATACATGAAAATGACAAATAGAAATGACAAAACAACTCTACCAAAGATTAAAATATTTCAAATGAGTTCAACATATTATATAGAGAAGAAAAAAATAATATGGTATAAGAGAACTCAAGATGAAAATATTTAACTTAAATTTCATGTTTCTCCTGTTTTAGCAATTGATCTGGACTCTTCAGTCTTAGAAGGACCTAGCAAACAGCCTACTAATGACGTTAAAATATAATATTGCTTATATCTGTATATTTTTAAATTCCAATTTCAAAGCTGTAACAATGATAAAGCTTATCAATTTAAGCTCTCAAAATATCAAAACAAACAAATGACCACAACTAAGTGCTAGACTTATTATAAACATACAACTATTTAAATAAATAATTTGGAGAAGGAATCAAAATTTTATAAATTCTTATACTGTCAAGAATACAAAATTCAGAAACAATCAAATATACTGTTTACCTGTTATGATAAACCATATTAACTCCAGGATAGAGTTTTAAATATTTTAAAAGAACTAATTCATAAAAATAGAACATGGAAAGTGTATAAACCAACTGCTCCTTATAAATTTCAAAATAAGGTTCAATAAGTCATGAACAGCGCTTCTTTGAAATTACAGTATTTTCCTTGAAAATTACAGAAAAAAATCGAGTTTTTTAAATCACAAATGTCAACACTGTTCTTCAGTTCTCTTTAAAGTACAGGGCTCTTAAGAGGTATACAGTTCCTGAAAGCTGTGCCTTTTAAACTTTGTCCATAAGACATACGAATTGTCAAGGCAATCTCTCTCTTTCCCACAAATCAGAAAATATGGGGAAAACGGTTCTGCTTTGAATAAGACACCAACAAGGCAATCTCAAAATAAGTGTATTTATTCATGCCAAAAAACAATAAAAGATTTTGTTTTTTATAAATGCATATATTATTACAAGACGCCAGTTGTTGAGAATTTAGGGATTAGACTGGCAACACTTTATTTATTGTTGTTTCCAAGTATTTTGCAATTTATAAATGCTGATTTTATTTTATTTAAAGAAACTTTTTGAGCATAGTTGACACAAAATGTTGTATTTATTTGTGGTGTACAGCATAGTGATTCAACTTTTCTATACATTAGGCTATGCTCACAAGTGCAGCTATCATCTATTACCATACAATGCTATTATAATACCATTGACCACGTTCCCTATGTCTGTGACTTACGCCGTAACTGGAAGCCTGTATCTCCCTCTCCCCTTCATTCATTTTGCCCATCCGCCCACCACCTTTCCTCTGGAAACCATCAGTTTATTCTCTGTATTTGTAGGTCTGATTCTGCTTTTCGTCTATTCGCTTGTTTTGTTTTTTAAATTCCACATATGAGTGAAATCATATGGTATTTATCTGTCATTCTCAGTCTGACTTATTTCACTCAGCACAATACCCTCTAGGTTCAACCATGTTGTCACAAAGGGCAGGATCTCATCTTTTTATGGCTCTGCAATGGCAACACTTTCATTAAAGGAGAGAGTACACCTTTTTAAACATGCTTGCCAGAAACTTCATAATAACATGAGAATAGTTAGAAGTCCATCAGAAAAGGCCAGCTAGTCCTTCAGATTTTTTTAACTTTTTGTTGCAAAAAATTTCAAATATACAAAAGTATGTTTGGAAGAAAATAAATTCAAAACCAATCTTATACCACATTCAAAATTAAATTCAAGGTGTACTAAAGGCATAAATGTAAAAAATTAATAAAAAAATCTTTCCAGAAAATCTAAGAAAACTATGACAAACCTATAAGCCATAAGGTTTTATAATTTTTAAAAATTGTATTGTTAAGAAATAAAAAATCTTTAAAAGCCACAGGCAGAGGAAAGGAAACTTTATGATAGAAAGAACTCCCATATTCTCCTATATATTTATAAAATGAAAACACAAATTCATTTTTAAGTAGTGAATTTTAACTTTCAAGTAGTGAATTTTAAACCATTTGAAGGTCGGAGGTCTCTATGACAGTATGATTAAAACTATAGCCTCTCTCCCCACAACAGTGCTCGTTTTTTCCCTAAAGACTGATTGACTGATTGATTTGACAGAGAGAGAGAGAGAGAGAGAGAGAGGAGCAAGAGAGCAAGAGAACACAAGCAGAGGGAATGGCAGAGGGAGAGGGAGTGGGAGAAGCAGGCTTCCTGCTGAGCAGGCCAGATCCCAGGACTTCAGGATCACGACCTGAGCTGAAGGCAGACGCTTAACCGACTGAGCCACCCAGGCGCCTCATTGACAGTGCTCATTTATACAAAAAAAAAAAAAAAAAAAAAAAAATTCTGCACATAAATTTGAATGCTTCCCAAGCTACCAGATTATGTCCTTAACATGTCCTCCTTTCGTATTAATGGAATTATACAACATGTGACCTTTTTTGTCTGGCTTCTCTCACGTAGCATAATGTTTTCAAGATACATGGATCTCAGAGTAGGACCCCTTGCTTTTAGATTAAAATTTGATGCCTACTTTACCACTTTTTATAAAATATTAAAAACAGTTCCATCTTTAACTATAAATCATAATATCTGTGTTAGCATATTAATAAGTGTAACCACTTACGAAAAGCTTTCAAAGAGTTTTTGAAGAGGTCTCCTGGCTCACATTTTTACCTCATTCCATTCAGAGAATATCAATTGAAGGGAAGACTAAGAAATGTGCTTCCAACCCTTTAATCACTTTACTGAGTAACTGGAAATCAACGTATGAGGGTTGGGATGTAATAAATCAGGTCCACTCTAATAACATTCTCCGAAGTACACCTCACACTGGCAACCACTCGGTTCCCTGTCCCATCAGGGGACCAACTCAGCCAACACTCTGATTACTCAACACTGCCCAGTTTAAGTCCTTTGCCAATGTGGATGGAAAAGTGTTTGTGACGCACAAAGTACAAAGCAAAAATTTAAGACTGCTGCTTTTATTATTTCCAAGGCTTAGTAAAACATACAGGTTGCCTTCATTTTTCAATTCAAATTGGTTGGCAGTAACTGTGTTGAGATGCACTGTGAAACCATGTTTGGTCTCAGCAGAAGAGAGAGAGATGATCTATTAGAGTTCTAGCAGCCCGTGGCTTCAGACAGGGATGTATCCTGGTGGTCTGGCACCATACCCCACTCTACTCGCCCCTGCCTTTATGAAACACTGTCATCTTCAGTACCCCCCGCTTCTCTAGTGTTCTCGTCTTCCTAAGCCCACCCTCAGAGGACCTTCTCCTGTAAATCCATACACTCCTTCTGCACAGAAGGGCAACTGGCAACGGTGTAACTCAATTCAGATGAATTAGGCCTGGACAATCTTGGTATCTTAGCTATTAAGCTATACTAAATCACAACTGGCTCTGTCTGACCCATTAAAAGGCAAATCCCAATGACTAAAACCGTGTCCATCCATGAGAAGAGACGAGAATTCAAATGCCAAGATCGCTAACCTATTCATGCTCTCTATGCAAGAATCCTCGATTTTAGATTAAGACTTCAGACCTTTTGTGAAATCACACGTCAATGTAACTCTGGGAGAGTGGAAGCACAGCTGGCCACATCCATCTCAGGTGAGGTAAGAAAGTCAATTTCCAAGTAATTTTGCATAGAGAAAATTCGTTTCTACCAACTTAAATTCAATTACTCTCTAACAATCTGATTCTTCCGTATCTTAACAAAATAAACACTAAGATCTACCAGGGCAGGCCAGAAAGTCTCCTAAATTTTATGTCTATCATTTATCCATTAGCCCTAAAAAGCTAAGAGTTTAGAAACTGGCAAATATGCTGTAAAGTTTTATTCAAGAATTTTACGAGTTAAGATGTATTCCCTATGAGGAGCATCTTAAGTCAAAGAACAGAAATATCTGACCAAATTTTTCCAAGGCAGAATCAAATACTATTAAATGGAAGCTTTTGGAACCTAAGAGGACTTTCATTGAAACCTCCAAAGGCCATGATTTTTTACAAAATTATTAAATACGCTATATTCTCTTTCCTTGCCACCACACCCTTGAAATAAGGTGTCTCTGCTAGCTGGCATCACTATTCTACATTCTGTTCATTTTGGAGAGGCTACTCCCAATATTTGAAACCAAGGTAAAAAAAAAAAAAAAGACTCTTAAATTGTGGGTAATCCTCCCTGTACAATGTGTACAATGTGTATGTGTGTATAATTGAGGTAGGAAGGAGGGAAAGTGTTAAATATGGGATACTCAAGAAATCAGTATTTTAGGAAAATTTTAAATTTATTCTCAGAAACTGGTTAAAGGTACTTAAGCACCTGAATTTACCAGTGTTAGAAGGGCTAGAAAAGCTGCCTTGTCCTTTTTTTCAGCAGCAATACATCATACTGTGAATATAAAAAATATTGTCATCTTCTGAACCAATTCATAATAACGAGAAATTATTTATGAATGTTAAAATAAGGGAAGCTTGTATTTTTTAGTCTACAAAACAGGAAGAAAGCAAAACCATGTTTCTTGATGATCCAACCAAGAAAAGCTTATTTAATTTTATTTTAAAAAACAAAATACTTTTTATTAACCTATTGATATAAACATTAAAAAATATAAATTTGCTTTCGCTAGTAAAATAAACACCTATTTTTCAGTGAAAGTAACAAAAATTATACTTTTGATACCGGAGTTCATCTCTTATTAATACCCCAAGTGTTATCTTTAATACTGCTTTCTAATTTACTTACAACATTGAGTTTTAGAAGTCGCTGCTTCAAAGTATGAAACCCCCCAAAATCAAGACTTAAATAATAATTATAAACCTATACTGACATGGAAAGACACACTATTTTGATCAGTTAAAAAGAAAAAAACCCCCAGCAAAATAGGAGCACCTGGGTGGCTCAGTGCTTAAGCGTCCATCTCTTGACTTCAGCTCAGGTCATGATCTCGGAGTCATGGGATGGGGCTCCTAGTCTGGCTCTGTCCTCAGTGGGGAGTCTACTTTTCTCTCTCTTTCTCTCTCCCCTCTCCCGCTGTCCATCCCCCTGTTCGCATGTGCTTGCTCTCTCTCGGATAAATCTTTTTTTTTTTTTTTTTTTTTAAAAAAGGAAATTTTTTTTTTTTAAGAAAGGAAATGAAGGCTATCTTGGAATGTTTAAAATGTGTATTAGTATTATATCAAATAAAATCAGCTTTTTAAGCAAGAAACAATCAAATCACCTTAACAAGTACTTTAAATCTTTCAGTTACCTGGAACTAACCTAATGGGTAGCCTTTTCCATGAAAAAAAGTACTTGACATGATAAATTTGGAATTCAAGATTTTTATCACTGTTAAAAATGCATTGTCTACAAGTTGACAAATTTGGTGGTTGCTATTAATAGGATTCTTTACTTAGATCACAAAGAATAGGAAATAAAACAAATGACTGACCACTTGAAGTGACCTGAGCAGGTATATTATTTATTAAGAGACTAAATAAAGAGATGTTAATAGTTCTAGGGAGCTTTCTTTCTTTCTTTTTTTTAATGCTAGGGAAAAAAGTTTGCATCCAAACACTATGAGGCATAATTATTTCAGATAATTTCCATGAACTTGGGACAAGGTAAAAGCCCATGTTATTTGCCAAAATAAACCAAAGGAATGTGACTTCTTTGGAAGTCAGTGTCCAACCTAGCATTCAACCTAGCATTCAACCTAGTATCCATTCATATTTTTGTTATGTCCAATAGAATCATAATAATAGCCATTCTGCCTGGTGCTATGATCCCATTAGGTCTTATAACCTAAGCAGAGGCAGCTTAAGTCTAATCAGACCAAACAGCTGTTTTAACAGTTGGGTTTCTCCAAAATTAAAATATTCTATTCCTGACAGTGCCTAGCAAGCAACTCAACTGTTGAAACAGCTGCTCAAGTTAAGAGGTAAAACCAAGTGTACATACAGTCTTCCCATTTGCAACTGCTACGAGATTCTTTAAGAATAGAAGTTCCTAAACTTGAGTTCATGTTGACATTTCCCAACCTGTTTAAAATTTTATACTTGCACTGCCTCTCTCTCTGACCTTCGGTCAATATTTCTGCTGTCATCATCTCTCTTGGTGTTTGCCCTTTGTCTCCTTCATACTCTAAACCATAATTGCCAGCTGGTGGTTCTGTACTTCCCTCCTTAGAAGTATCATCTGTGTGCTGATACTCTTATTCCTCTATTGTCTTGGAAATACTTTTACTTCCTATGAAACAGAAATGGTAACTCAGGAGTCCCCAGACTCCACTAAGTGATATATTCTTTCCAAAGACTTACACCAGCACTATTAAGGTTAACTGTTGAAATCAGAACCTTAAAAACAATCTTAAAATGCTCTCAGGCTAATGGTTTTCATTTTTGATCATTTTATGAGTGTTTCCAAGATTCTGGACTTGTCACCATGATCTCATTCAGATACATCCATTTGTTCGACTTTTTTAAATACTTACTCTGTAGCAGAGAAACATTTTCACCAACAGTCCTATTACCAACGAGTAAGTACTTTTGTTTGTCTGTCCATCTCTCTACCCAACCTTTCCATCCATGCAGTCATCATTTTTGAGCACCTTCTGATCTTAAAATTTCTGCCAACTGGACTGGATATACCCAGACCAAATTGACTCTGATAAGCTCTTAAAGTCTGCAGAAGATCTTGACCCTGATTTTGTAACATTTGCTTTCTCCCCTCATAATGTCCTCACTCCTTTAAATTGTACTGCATTACAGATAATTTAAAATCCTGCATTACAGATAATTTAAAATCCCAGGGTCTGTCTAAGAATAGATCTACTACAGGACCCAGACTCATCAAACCAGAACATACCTACAAAGACGCTGAACACGTTTCAAGATTACAAATTTCTTCCTGCAGCAGCTCTAGCTCTTCCGCTAGGTTATGTACGGAGTGATTCTGGCACATTAATCTTAGAAACAACCTCTCTCTCATGCCCCACTTCTCAGCAGGGGAGGGTGAAAGCCAAAGATACACTTCAACAAGTGCAGATACCATAAATGAAAAGGTGCTCATGGACCTCGTACCACACAGTCCTGGGCCAACACGACTCCAAGGGAGACACTGGAGTGCTCTGCAAAAGAGGGCTCCGGGGCTGGAAGTCATTTTAATATGTCATGTCAAACCCTAAGTTACCAGCATTGTAAAGCTAAATTTTTTTAATTAAAGGAGACTTTGAAATACTGGCTCTGCTGTCACTATCCCATTACCATGATGTCAGTGCAACACTAGCCCTGAAGTTACCTAACTTTGTTTTTGAGTCGGTCTGCAGAACAGGATTCATTCTTCCAGTTTACGGTACTGTTAAGATCAGTTTTGCTTCACAGGGCTAAACATAGAAAAGTTTTCATTTTTAATAAGGGCTTAGATAAATAACCCTAAATCCCAAAGGACCTCGTTAAAGCAGCCTCATAAAAGTTTTACACTTGCATATGAGTTTGAAAAAAAAAAAAATGTCTACCTAGCAGTTTGAGTTCCTGCTGACTTCTCTAGCCTTGGGGAAGTTATTGCTGAAATTCATATGTCTTGCTATTTCTGATGATTTAAAGCAGTCTATTAGGATAAATCACCATGAAGTACACCAAATGAAAGACACTGTTCAAACAAAAATTTCAATTTTAAATACACACAATACACACAACGCACTCATCCGTATGTTTAAATAGCACTAAGGTCCTTATACATTCCTCATCTAGCCACATAGTTTATCCTCGCAGCCTAGGATGCAAAAACATATTTTCTACTAGGTGATCTATTTTCCCTTTCTTTTTTTAGGAGGTCATTTCAACACATTGTGACTCTACTCCGGAGAATTAAAGTCCATGCAGGAAAGTTCCAACAAAACTGGAAACTAAATCAGTTGGAATAACAAGAACATAAGTAGTGGGCAATGTTAACATTTCCTCATATCCCTCACAGGACCTGGGAAGATTAAGAGTGACACAGTATATTTAAAAGGTGAGAGAAGGACTGAAAACAGAACAGATTCTTATATGTTCAAATAATAAAACACTAGAGATGGCTTGTTAAAAATGCCTCAGTACACAGCACCTCATTTTGCAATATGGTAAGTGCTTAATTAATATTTACTTGGTGAACTTGAAAGAAATCAGCTTATAGATCATTTTCTGCCATTTTATCCCATTATGGGACAATCATCATTAGTGCTTCTCAGGCCTTGGAATCAGCGACCAGGAGTCTTCACCCAACTAAGAAAATTTGTTAGATTTCAATGATAGAACTTTAGAGCAAAATCCACCTCAAGAGAATTAAGCCCCCCTGCAATATTACTCACATGTGACTATATGGTCTTTGCTTGAAAAACTCCAGTAACAGGGAGACTCACTTCAAAGCAGTTCTTTAAAAGGAGTGAAATCTACTCTTCAGAGCCTGAGCCTTTCAGAAAATATCTCACAACATTTAACACTTTCTCCGATTTTTCTCTAAGATAAACATTCCCCATTTCCTCTAATAGGAAATATATCTCATTTTCTAAACATTCACTTTTTTAATGACCATTTATTAAAACAGCCCTACCATTATCTTCATCGGTGCAGAATGAAAATCTGCGTATGTCATCAGACTCTTTCACATGTCAGTTCATTTAGTCTTCACATGAACATTACTGTAAATGAGGTCTCGTTACTAAACCCCCTTTACAGATAAGCAAAATTAAGTTCAAGAGATTAAATGACATGCATGTGGTCTCACAAAAGAATCAGGGCTCAAATCAGTTGGTCTCACTCCCAAGTGTTTTCCATCACACTTTCTAACCTCAGTCTTTTCAGCTGTAAAATGGGGCTAATAGTATTTGCCCTTTAAGCCTCAAAGGTTTCTTGTGAATATCAAAAGAGATAATGTATGGAAAAAAACATAAAAAGCAGGTTTTTATTGCTAAGATCATTCATATACAGAAAATCTATGCTCTTTCAAGTATTTAATTTACGAATAGGAGAAGTCCAAGTCACAGGTAATGTGAATGTTATTGTTCTTTGCTTCCAGAATTCAAAGCATATGGCAACAAAATGATCTAGGAATATAACAAGACTAAACCCTAAAATGATATGGGAAAGTCATTCATCCTTTGGAGTTTAGAATTCAATTAAGAAAGCACTTTCCTAGAAAAATTATTTAATTTTTGCCTGTAATAAATGCTTAGTACTCTGTCAGCCTTGTAAATTATATTACAGTATGTTATGGATTTTTGTGGACTAGCTTGGAAATTTATTTGACATTTATAACATAATTCTATGAGAAACACTGTTCTAGGAAACAAACTTTGGGATATACCCATTTGTAAGGCAAAAAGAGCCTTTTTTTCCTTTTGTTAAGGCCTATTAATTTTCTAAGGCATAATAGGATATAAAATGATTATTTTAGTCTTATTTTTCAAGGGGAATAAATTAGTAGTATATATTCGAGATCTAGTTGATGAATGGAGACTTGACTTTCAATTCAGGTACATTTTATCAAGTACTGCTGCAAAAACACCACAATAAGATGAGGATTTCCTTCACTTGATTGTTTTCTAGAAGTATGAACTAATAAACAAATAAGCAGAAACCTATAATAAAAACAGCTTCTGTTTCTCAATGAAAATGATTTAAGCTAAATTTTAAGAAGTGTTTTGTCAAAAATTCGAAAGATACACAAAAGTGTAATGAAACATAATGAACACCCACATCCCCATCACGAACTTCAACATTATCAATGGCTAATCTTGTTTCGGTTTTATTTTCTACCAAATACCCTCAACCCCTGAATTTTTTTTTAAAGTGAATTCCACAAATACTATCATGTTATCCGGAAATATTTCAATACGTACTCTGAAAGACAGGGACCCACTTAAAAATATACCCATAATATTACCATACCTGAAAAAAATTAACAGTAACTCTCTTCAATGTCATTAAACGTTCACGCCCTCAACAATTTTTAAGATTTTTCAGTTCGTTTAAATTGAGACCCACGTAAGTTCTATAATGTACTGTTTGTTAAGTGATATGTTTCTTTTATTCAATAGATTCTCCTTCTCTTCATCTTCTTTTTTCCCCTTGCTAACTTTTCATTGGAAACCAGGTTGTCTTGTGTTTCTCAGTCTGAGTTTTGCCAATTACAACCTGATGGTATAATTTAATATGTGTTTCTCTTCTGAATTTCCTGCAAGCTGAGAGTTGGACCTGGAGACATGACCAGGTTTGATGCACTGGGGAAGCTTACTTCACAGGTAGGGTTATATACTTCTGTCAGGAGACATATAATCACCATCCCCGCCTTTCCACCACCACCACCCTTTGTCTTTCTTTTTGTGATGTTTCCAAGTTCCATGATTTCATGATGGGTCAGTAAATAGTGATATCCTAATTCTAGAATTTCTTTTTGATTGATCAGCTGGAATCTGATGATTCCAGGGAAGGGAAGGGAAGAAACTTCCCTTCATCCATTTGCTTACTTTGAGGTAGGGTTCAGAGAAGAAAAGCAGGATAAAGGCTAGATTTCCCCCCCTTTATTATCCAGTTCTCAAATCAATGAGATGGCTCACTAGCATCTTCCAAAGGTAACAACCAATGAAATTTCTTGGACTTTTTCTTTTAGTATCATTAAGAACTTATGGATCCAAATATATTGTTTTATCCACATATTAATTTATTACCCTTTTTTTTAAAGATTTTACTTATTCATTCGACAGAAACAGAGACAGCCAGCGAGAGAGGGAACACAAGCAGGGGGAGTGGGAGAGGAAGNTTATATTAATTTATTACCCTTTTTTTTAAAGATTTTATTTATTTCATTCGACAGAAACAGAGACAGCCAGCGAGAGAGGGAACACAAGCAGGGGGAGTGGGAGAGGAAGAAGCAGGCTCATAGCGGAAGAAGCAGGCTCATAGCGGAAGAAGCAGGCTCATAGCGGAAGAGCCTGATGTGGGGCTCGATCCCATAACGCCGGGATCACGCCCTGAGCCGAAGGCAGACGCTTAACCGCTGTGCCACCCAGGCGCCCCTAATTTATTACCCTTACTGATACTCAAATCAACCCATCTTCGGCTGGTAGAGCCTGTTCAAGTTGCTTCCTGAACCCTTTTGACATGACCATGATATTTGATAACTTATTTTCACTTAGAACAAGATAATACAATTTCTTCTTGTACACTGCCTGTACATACCTGCAATCACCCACTCCTGGATGGAATCGTGGTTGCTTTTAATGGGAAATGGTAATTAGAGACCAAACAATCTGGGTTCTAGGAATGCACTGCTACTGGGTTAGTCAATGTGTTTAGGCCTTTCTCAGCACATAAAGCTAAAAAGTACTATCTTTTTAGGATTAAAATAAATTAGGTATTCATTTTAATATTTTGTTTCAAATCCAGGATAACAGTTTTACTTAACCTCATCAGTCCTGCATCTCTATCTTTTCCCCTTGCCGACATCCCAGTTTTCATGACACCAACAAAATTAGTCATTTGACTTACCCTAAAATGCACATAAAACAGTCTCAGTGTACCAGTATCACACTATCACCAATACTATGATTATTGAAGAAATTTTGAGATTTTTTGAAAAATTTTCTTTTGTGTTATTAGGGTATGTCCCAAGAAAGATGTACAATCCAGTTACTGTGTTTTAAAGTCTCTTGGAGCCTTTTATGCATTTATGCTACCAACTGTACATGCACTTACATTCTTTCTTTTTAAATTTCCTTTAGGTTTTTAGGGATGGCTTTTAAAAATTATATTCTGTCTTATAATTAAGTAAAATCTGTATTTGTTCCAAAGACAGATCTATAAAATCAGGTAAATTTTAAAAGTCTAATTTCTATTTTTGTCGTATTCAGCCTCTTCTTATCATCCTTTTATAAATACCATTTAAATTTTATGTTTTATCCTTTCTTTATTTTGTGTGTGTGTGTGTGTGTGTGTGTGTGTGTGTGTTTTGTTTTTTTTTTAGATTTTATGCATTTATTTGACAGAGAGAAACAGCCAGTGAGGGAACACAAGCAGGGGGAGTGGGAGAGGAAGAAGCGGGCTCCCAGCAGAGCAGGGAGCCTGATGTGGGGCTCGATCCCAGGACCCTGGGATCAGGCCCTGAGCCGAAGGCAGAGGCTTAACAACTGAGCCACCCAGGCACCCCATCCTTTCATTTTTTTCAAATACAAGCAAATACATTCATATGCTAATGATTCTTCAATAAACAATAGCCTACTATATACTTTTCTTCAAAAATTTTCCTCCCATTTTCTTCATATATTTTTCTTCACTTTGCCACAGTGATATCTGTCATGACTTTTTACAGTTGTATGGTTCTTAAATGCAAGCATGCCTCATATTGATGGACATTTGGGTTGTATCTTTGTTTCTTTCATTCATTCATTCATTCATTCATTCATGTTACTGACAATACCAATAGTACTAAATTAAACAGTCTTGTGTGTTTGTCCTTTCATTTTTGGCCAATGTCTCATTGAAATAAATTTCCAGAAGTGAGACAGCTCTATCAAAAGGTAAATGCACTTGTAATTTTGCCGCATTCCTCTCCATAAGGATTTGATCATTTTGTGTCTCCAGGATTGTATGAGACTTCCCATTTCCGCACAGTTTCACCCGTAGATTATGTTGTCAAACTTCTGGATTTTTGCCAGTCTAATAAAATCTAATATAATGTTTTATTTTGCATTTCTTTTATTAAGAGTGAGATTGAACATCTTTCCATATGTTTAAGAGTTCTTCGCATTTCTTTTCCTATGAAATATCTGTGCATATCTGTAGTCCATTTTTCTACAGTTCTGTTAGCTTTTTTCTTCTCTGTGTGTAGATTTTCATACATGAGGGTTATCAGCCTTTGTCTGTGGCTGAATTTACAGAGAGTTTTCACAGTTATTCTTTTTTTACTTATAAGGCTTTTTTGTTGAACAAAAGTTCTTTTTTTATTTTTACATAATCAAACCCATCACTCTCTCATTGCTTTTAGATTTTGAGACATCGAAAAATTTTCCTCACTCCAAGGTGAAGAAAGAATTCACCCATATATTTTTTGGACTTGCGTGTTTTCCTTTTTTAAAACCTCTGATCCACTTGAAATGTGTCGTAATGTATTTTTTCCTTGTATGTATCCCATTATCCCAATACTAATTATAAATTCTACATTTCTCACTAATTTGTGCAACCACCTTTATTATATATCCTATTTCCATATAAGATCAAGTCTATTTCTACTGGATTCCAATGGTCTGTGTATCATGGGTCAGTACAATACTATTTTAATTCCAGGACCTTAAAAATATGCTGTAGTATCTGAGAGGGCTAATTTCTCCCATGATTTGTTTTATTTTTCAGGGTTTTCCTAATTATTTTTGTTTCCAAATGAACTTTATAATTAAACTTTCTAGCTGACAACAAAGCAAAATCTTATGGTATTTTTATCGAGTTTTTTTTTTAATTGGGTTTATACTTTAATTTAGGAATGACTGACATTTCAATGATATTTAACCTTCTTATCCAAGAATATGGTATATATTTCCATTTGTTTTAGATCACTTTTCTTGTTATTATGTTCAGTTAACCAACATACAGTAAATCATTAGTTTTTGATGGAGTGTTCAACAATTCATTAGTTGCATATAACACCCAACACTCGTGCCCTCCTTATTACCCATCACCCGGTTATCCCATCTCCCTCCCCGCCGCCCCAACCCTCAGTTTGTTTCTCAGAGTCAAGAGTCTCTCATGGTTTATCTCCCTCTCTGATTTCTTCCCATTCAGGTTACCCTCCCTACCCCTCTGTGGTCCTCCATGCTATTCCTTATGTTACACATATGAGAGAAACCATATGATAATTGTCTTTCTCTGTCTGACTTATTTCACTTAGCATAATCCCCTCCAGTTCTATCCAGATCACTTTTGAAGTCTCTTTCAAGGAGTATTTTATAATTTTCCTCATACAAAAGTTTTGAACATTTTTTGTTAAGTCAAAGTATTCAGTCTTTTTCCATAATATATATAATATATTCTAAGTGATTTTTGATCATATGTTAAAAAATAATAACCTTTACATAATTTGTTAATTTAATAAATTATCTTACTGTTTATAGTAGTTTTTTCATGGATACTTTTGGGTTTTCCTGATATGTAATCATAAAACCCTCAAATGGTTTTATTTCTTCTTTCACAATTCTTATGCCAAAATTGCATTCTCTTGTCTAACTGTAGTAGCTACTATCTCCAACACAATGAAAGAGTCAAAAATTTTAAAGTTTTAAATGGAGTCAGTGCTTAAATGAATCACACTATTAATTAGAAAAATACTATTTATAATAACAAAATATCAAATCGGCAAGTTAAAAAGTGCTGACCATGATGTGAAGCGACAGGAAGGCTTATAGTGCTGGTGCAGGTATAAATCTGTATAACTACTTTTTTTTTTTAATGTTTTTTAATTATATTATGTTAGTCACCATACAGTACATCCCCAGTGTCCGATGTAAAGTTCAATGATTCATTAGTTGCGTATAACACCCAGTGCACCATGCAATACGTGCCCTCCTTACCACCCATCACCGGCCTACCATTTCCCCATCCCCCTCCCCTCTGAAGCCCTCAGTTTCTCATAGTCCATAGTCTCTCATGTTTCATTCCCCCTTCTGATCACCCCCCCTTTCTTTATCCCTTTCTTCCCCTACCAATCTTCCTAGTTCTTATGTTCCATAGATGAGAGAGACCATATGGTAATTGTCTTTCTCTGCTTTACTTATTTCACTTAGCATTATCTCCTCCAGTGCCGTCCATGTTGCAGCAAATGTTGAGAATTCAGTCTTTCTGATAGCTGAGTAATACTCCATTGTATATATGGACCACAGCTTCTTAATCCAGTCATCTGTTGAAGGGCATCTTGGTTCCTTCCACCATTTATCTATTGTGGACATTGCTGCTATGAACATTGGGGTGCATATGGCTCTTCTCTTCACTACGTCTGTCTCTTTGGGGTACATACCCAATAGTGCAATGGCTGGGTCATAGGGTAGCTCAATTTTAAAATTTTTGAGGGACCTCCACACTGTTTTCCAGAGTGGCTGTACCAACCTGCATTCCCACCAACAATGTAGGAGGGATCCCCTTTCTCCACATCCTTTCCAACAATTGTTATTTCTTGCCTTGTCAATTTTTGCCATTCTAACTGGCATAAGGTGGTATCTTAGTGTGGTTTTGATTTGAATTTCCCTGATGGCTAATGATTTTGAACATTTTTTCATGTGTCTGTTAGCCATTTGTATGTCATCATTGGAAAAGTGTCTAGTCATATCTTCTGCCCATTTTTTGATTTGTTTATTTGTTTCTCATGTATTGAGTTTGAGAAGTTCTTTGTAGATCTTGGATACCAGTC
>NC_048236.1:33328793-33413150 GCF_002007445.2 Ailuropoda melanoleuca
AAGCATTTTATCTAGATGAAGTCCCACAAGTTCATTTTATCTTTTGTTTCTCTTGCCTTCTTGGAGATGTGTCATGAAAAAGGTTGCTTTGGCCGATCTCGTATAGGTTGTTGCCTATGTTCTCCTCTAGAATTTTGATGGATTCCTGTCTCACATTGAGGTCTTTCATCCATTTGGAGTTTATTTTTGTGTATGGTGTGAGAGAGTGGTCAAGTTTCATTCTTTTGCATGTAGCTGTCCAATTTTCCCAGCACCATTTATTGAAGAGACTGTCTTTTTTCCACCGGATGTTTTTTCCTGCTTTATCAAAGATTAGTTGCCCAAAGAGCCGAGGGTCCATTTCTGGGTTCTCTATTCTGTTCCATTGGTCGATGTGTCTGTTTTTGTGCCAGTACCATGCTGTCTTTGTGATCACAGCTTTGTAGTACAGCTCGAAATCCGGCATTGTGATGCCCCCAGCTTTGTTTTTCCTTTTCAACAGTTCCTTGGAGATTCGGGGCCTTNATCCTTGGCAATTCGGGGCGTTTTCTGGTTCCATACAAATTTAAGGACTATTTGTTCCAGTTCTTTGAAAAATGTCCTCGGTATTTTGATCGGGATAGCATTGAAAGTGTAGATTGCTCTGGGTAGTATGGACATTTTAACTATGTTAATTCTTCCAATCCATGAGCATGGAATATTTTTCCATCTTTTTATGTCTTCCTCAATATCTTTCAAAAGTGATCTATAGTTTCTAGGATATAGGTCCTTTACGTCTCTGGTTAAGTTAATTCCAAGGTAACGCATGGTTTTTGGTGTTATTGTAAATGGGATGGATTCCCTAATTTCTCTTTCTTCAGTCTCGTTATTCGTGTATAGAAATGCAACTGATTTCTGGGCATTGATTTTGTATCNAGGTTGCAGAGTTGTCCAGAGCCTAAATTATTGACCAGGACCCAGGCCATGCGCCCTTGTTTTATAGGGATCTTAGGGATGTGGGCTTCTTCTTTTTTCAGCCTGCCTTCTGGGGGAGGGGCCTGCCNTTGAGAGAGAGAGAGACAGTCAGCAAGAAAGGGAACCCAAGCAGAGGAGTGGGAGAGGAAGAAGCAGGTTCCCGGTGGAGAAGCCCGATGAAGGACTCCTTACGGAGCGTTGTGATCACACCCTAATCCGAAGACAGGCGCTTAATGACTGTGCCACTCAGGCGCCTCGGGATGTGGGCTTCTTGATTTTTCAGCCTGCCTTCTGGGGGAGGGGCCTGCCGCGCTGGTACTCAGGAAACCCTTTTGGGTAGAGTCTCTGTGTCCCTTGCGAGGGGGGATGGGGATGGGCACCCTGTGAGCCGGTATTTCCGGGCTTTTGTTCTCTGGCGGCTTTCCCTGGCGGTTTGCTATGCCTCTTCTGAGAGAGCAGCAGCGGCTGAAATTCAGCCTCTGTCTCAGAACAGAGGGATCGCGGATCGTTCTCCACTGATGTTCTGGCCACTTTAACTCTGTTTCTGTTGGTGCTGCTCAACCCTGCAGCATCCCGGGCTGTGCGCCCCACACCCGGCGTCCCAGCCCTCACTTCCAGGGCCGGCCGTGTCCCTGCGAGGGGGGATGGGTTGGGCACGCTGTGAGCCGGTATTTCCAGGCTTTTGTTCTCTGGCGGCTTTCCCTGGAGGTCTGCTGTGCCTCTTCTGAGAGTCAGAGCAGCAGTGGCCGAATCTCAGCCTCTGTCTCAGAACAGAGGGATCGCGGACCGTTCCCCACTGATGTTCTAGCCACTTTAACTCTGTTTCTGTTGGTGCTGCTCAACCCTGCAGCGTCCCGGGATGTGCGCCCCACACCCGGCGTCCCAGTCCTCACTTCCAGGGCTGGCGCGTCTCTGTCCTTTGTGTTTCTAACGCCGCCAGCCTCCCCCTGTGCACTCCCGGACCTCCCGGTCTCAGTCTGGATCCAGTGAGCACACCGGAGTTCCGGAGTTCCGTGAGATGCCTGGTGGCACGCGCTCCCTGCTCACGGTCCCAGTCTGTTTTCTCGCAGGTGCCGGTCCGCGAGTCCGGCCGCTCCCTGTGCAGGTGGCTACTGCTTCCCGGCGCCCGGACACGGTGGCTCCCTCCCCCTTCTGTTTATCTTCCGATATCTGTGCGCGGTTTCACGGCTCCCCGCTTCGTACCTCAATACCCAGCACTGGAGATGTTCCATTTGTAGAGATCCAGATGTATCTTCCTGCGTCTCAGGCTGATTCCGTGGATGTTCAGGCTGGTCTGGTACCTATGCAACTTGACTCAGGGGACCAGCTTGACTGTCGTTTCACAGATGTATGCCTATGTTCAGACTCATCAAATTGTGTATGGGTATACGTCGGAGATATTTCAGGTTGAGTTCCAAACCACTTGTCTAAAGATTGTCCCTGGTGGTCCCAGGCTGTAAAGTCTGAAAGCTTTTTCTTATCTGGTACTGTCTTGCTGGTCATTCCAACTTCTTGCATACTGAGAGACACATAGTGAGAGGCACATAGCCTGCGCTCAGTACGTTTCTCAGATTTCCCAACTGCCCTCAGAGAAGAGCGCTGGGTCAGGGGCGGTAGCAGGAGAGAAACAGCAGCCGCGAAAGTGTAGGAACCCGGGACCCATGCCAGCGCTCACTGTGAGGAACGCGCCGGTCAGAGGCCTCTGGCTAGGTAGAACCGGCTAAGAGAAGCCGTGCGCCTGTATAACTACTTTGGATAGCTACCTGGAAGTATCTAATAATGTCCTCTACAACCCAATCATTCCATTTCTTAGGGTAAAGAAGAGAAAAGTTCACACAAAGAGAGATGAATAAGAATACAAACTGCTGCATTATTTGTAAAGGAAAAAAATTGAAGACAACTTGAATGTCCACTGAAAGGACAATCAATAAATAAGTTGTGGTATATTTTGACAAAGGAATACCTTACAGCAATTAAAATGAATAAGTATCAACATGAAAAAAAAAACCTTAAAAAATGTTAAGTGAAAAAAGCAAGCTTAAAAAGAATACATACAACAGGATACCATCTACATGGCATTTAAAAACACGTAAATTCACAGCATATAATCTTACTATTTATATTTAGCAAAAGCATAAAAATACACATATTTAGTAAAAGTATGCATAGCGATCAACAGTACATACCCTTATTTACGTAAGTAGTCATAGCAATGAAAAACACCAAATTTCAGGTACCACATTTCCTCTGGGGAAGGATAACAGGGGATGGATTCAGAGGAAGTTTCAACTGTTTTAATATTTTATTTTTAAAAATTATCTACCTACCTACCTGCCTATCTATCACAAATATGGTGATATGGTAAGGTGTATTAAAAACAAGGAAGAGGGGCGCCTGGGTGGCACAGTGGTTAAGCGTCTGCCTTCGTCTCAGGGCGTGATCCCGGCGTTCTGGGATCGAGCCCCGCATCAGGCTCCTTCGCTGTGAGCCTGCTTCTTCCTCTCCCACTCCCCCTGCTTGTGTTCCCTCTCTCGCTGGCTGTCTCTATCTCTGTCAAATAAATAAATAAAATCTTTAAAAAAAAAAAATAAAAAAAAAAATAAAAAAAAATAAAAACAAGGAAGAAAACAGATATTCATTATATTATTCTCTAATAACTATTCTATAAATTCAAAACAGTTCATAGCAAAAGGCAATCAATTAGATTATAAACTTGGTTAGAACTTAGGAAATTAGGTGAAAGTACGCTTGAGAGACGGGCCCCCTGACTGAAGTATAAGATGTGAGAAAACAAATACTCACTGACATAACCAGCAATACAGACAGAACTCTTAAACAATTAGCTTCGAATACAGATGCATGAATTTGGTAATTGCTCTTCCCTGCTGAGGACATCAGCCAGTGTTCACCAGAGGTCTGGATGAGTCTATACTGGATATTAGGCTTGAGGAGGGGTACCTGGACAGCCACGGTCAGCAGAAATAAGATGAAATGACTGTATAAAACAATGGCATGATCTACTACGTGCCATTTCCATTCTTGACATTTTCTAAACTAGATTGTTAATAAAGCTTGAGAAATGTGTTAGATATATAAGGATAAACATTTAGCACATTGGAACCAAAAGTATAAAGCAAAACCAGCTGTTGCCAGGAAATTAACTGCGAGAAAACTGAATCAGACCAGAAGTTCCAGGATTAAGCCCAATACTAAAGTGAATATCACTTTTATCTGGAAGCATCAATCCAGAACTCTTAGTGACAATTCACAACACTATACAAAATGAAATTAGAAAGGAAACAGACCTCAATCTTGCCCTCAAGCACCGTATTTAAAAATAACCTATGTATCATTTATATATCAGGTTTATGAAATTCTTTGGCTAAAAAAGTAAAACGTTAATTTGTCCAGACAAATACAGACGAAACAAGAGTTCCTTGATAGTAAAAATTACACAGGCCTCTCCCACTTATGCCCTTTATGGCTGAAGAGCCTTGTTAGTAGTTTAAGGCCCCAGTGTGTTCACCTCAGATCCAGCATCATTAACCTTTACCCTCTGCTCTACAAATCTCATTTCTCCAGGAGGCTGTCCAGATAGCTACTTTTTCCTTCGAGCAGGACAGCAATTACTCCCCTGGGGCTTGAAGAGTCAATATTAATGTCTTACTTATCTTTCACACAGGCCGCTACATGACATGTAGTACACTCACTCATCAGTTACGAAGGTGCATTATAGCTACCACTCTTTGCCACAAGAATGCCAACCCTATTTAAGTATTAAAAAGTAAAGGTCAGCAAACTTTTTCATAAAGGGTCAGATAATAAATATTTTAGGCTTGTTGGACATCTGTCACAACCACTCAACTGGGCTGCTGTATATGGTAAATGCAGCCATAGCCAATGTTTCTATAAATGGGAGTGGCTGTGTTTCAATAAAATTTTATTTACAAAAGCAAAGGAGTGGGGGGTGGAATCTGGACTTGTCCTGCTGGCTACAATTTGCACCCTCCCCCCCACCCCGATCTAGCAAGCACACTTTGAAAGAGAATTGTCCCATAAGACCATGTTAGTTCTTTTCACTTTTTAAAACTCAATTCATTCCAGTCTTCATCAGCAAATATACGTCAATTACTTATATATAAGAGATGTTTCCCACAGTGAGACCTTTCTGTTTCTCTGGGCCTCACGGCTCTATCTCTTCTGAATAAAAACAGGTTTGAAGCCTTTCAGAGATTAAGAGCCCTGTTTAGAAGCTGATGCAAGCTTTGAACACTTGCCATAAAAATGCACATACACAACACACATCATTTTTTATCCAATTTCATGGGGTTCACAGACACCATGAAATTTGCTGGGAGTGAGGGCGAAATGTCTAAGAACTCCAGGTTTCTGTCTTATCTCGAGTTAGTCACCCACTGCCACATAACCACCTCCAAACTGGGCAGCCTAACACAACAAACCTCAGTTTCTGCAGGACAGGAATCTTAGCTGGGTGGCTGTGGTTCCGGCTCTCTCATGGGGCTGCAGTCAAGACGTCAGCTGGGGCTACAGTCATTTGAAGGCTGGGCTGGGGCCCCAGTGTCCTCATGCTGCCAACTGGATCCCCTGAGAGTGAGTGAGACACAGCAAAAAGGAATCCACTGTGCCTTTTATGACCTACTCTCAGAATTCACCCTCTGTCACATCCACTTTGTTCTCGTCTCTGGAAGTGTTTTACTAGGTCCAACCCACACGCAAGGGACAGGGGAATTAAACTCTACCTCTTAAAGAGAGGAATAAAGAATTTGTGGGCATATTTTAAAACTATCACATATCTCCCAGTCACCCAATGATACCAAGAAGGTGGGATTCTATTTAATCTGCCTGTAATACCTCAGTGTTCCTAGCACCATGCTTATCAAATAAATACCTGGCGCTGATTCATTCATACACTGCATTAAGCAGGGATCAGGTCATTTTTCAAAATAATCCTGTGAATTTGGTAGCATACCATTTTTAGAAGTATCTAAACAGAATCTTTAATTATTTAACTTGCACAAATGAATTAAACTATAAAATAAAGAATGGTTGATGATTCCTGAGCGATGCTGCCATGGCTTACAAGTAAATCTTCTTCCTCCCAAAATTTTGGTTTACGGAGATTTATATAAGAAGGTAAGAAGGACAAATTTTGTTGCTAAGAAAGAGTTATCGTTTTGAAAATTTAAAAAAAAAAAAGAGGAACAACAGCATAGCAATCCCTAGCTAATTAAGATTTACCTTCCAAACTGGCTGAACAAAAACTATCTTCCCCTGAGGATTTCCTGAATTCCCAACTTTTGGAATTTTCCCTTAAGTTTCTTCACCAAGGCTTTGATTATCTATAAATCTGCCAAGCACATAGCCGCAGGAGGTAGAGATGCCAGGCATAATCAACATGGTCGGACAGAAGGAGAGGTACGTGTCGCATTAGCATTAATTAGTGTCACCTGCAAAAGTCCCACGTGCATCAATAAAAAATTAAGATCTTCAGGTAAAAAAAAAGTCAGAATTTAAAAATTTTCCATTAAATTTTCTTCAGTTTCAATTGATTTCAGTGCAAATATGTACAGAGTTTATATAAATATTCCAAGATGTCAAATAAGCCCTCCAACATTTATAGGTCATGTCTCCAAGGTACAGAAATGGGATCTGTAGCTACTCTGTCTCTGTAAAAACATCTGCATTCTTTAGGGAAGGGAAGATAAAGTAGGAGAAACTGAATTTTCCAATGGAAGTGTGAGCTGGAAGCAGGATGATAGGTTTGGGACGGTTGGTTACCTCTCCACCTCCTCTCCTCCTTATAGGACCTGGGCACTACGGTGAGTAACACTTGGCTACACACGTATACTTGCAAAAGAGATCCAGTAGTTGTAATTCGTCATAGGCCAGCTTAATTCTAGTTAGAGTCCTGGGCGCCCAGCACACTGGACAGAGTCCAATATGAGTGGCTGGTATACATATTGATGCTGTTGGACATAGTTTATATTATAAATCATTCTGGGATTACTTCTATGTGAGTCCTTTACTAAAAACTAACTTTGCCTTTTGGGTATCTCATGCAGTCACCAGAATACATAATACATATACTAGATTAATACCAGATGTAGATGAATCCCATTCCTAGGCTATATGTTCTGCAAAGTTTTTATTCACTAATGTGTAACTATCACCTGACACCCTATTGGCTGAATGCATGAACAAACCCATAAATAAACAAATCTTCCACCTTACCTGTGTGTACCGTAGGGCAAGGTTCTTGGGAATGTGTGTTAGCAAAATACAATGCACTATTTGAGTGGCTTAAAACATACTAACCTTAAAACTGTAAATAAATATAAATTCTCTTATGAATTCCCTTCCTTTGGAATACAAATACTCTTGGAAATAATCAACACGTCACTGCCTTCCTACAGTCCGTTCTCCTTACTGGCCATAACCAAGCTATACTTGGCATACACTGACACCTACTGGCTGACAGAAAATGTCTTCCGCGTGGATATATACAGTCTCCAATCTCTTCCTTAAATTCTTAATTTCCAACTTCGATTCATTTCATCTCAGAAGGTCTCTCTTTCTATATTCACTCTGCTCCACTGATATATAGGATCTTCTTGTGCAGTTTTTCAAAAGTATATTCTTTGGACCTAGTGTTCCCATGAAAAAGGGTTCCATGATCACGTAAGATTCACAAGTGCTAAGTACCGTATGTTCCTTAATAATTCATCCTGAACTTTACTGCTATTTGAGCAGTCTTACAGTAAAGGTGCTTACATACAATTTCACTGAGCCCACTGATTCACAAATTTGCTTATTAACAAAAATAAGCAACAATTATTGTATAATATGAATCTCAATTAGTATTATTTGACTATACCATCCTTTTTTGCTCCCACAAAAAAACCTATTAATATCTTTTGAAGTACATTTTGGGAAATGCATCCTGCAATTTCCTATCTTTGCTCAGAATGTCTCCTTTTCAACCTCCTGTGCCCATTATCTTTCCATCCCTTCAAATGCTACCTTCTCTATGGAATTTTCCTTTATTAGAACTAATGAGAAAGCCCTTGTTCATCTCTATCATTGGACAGAACATGTGTGCCTTTTAGAGCTTTTATGTAACTTGTTAGTTTCCAAGATTAAACACTGAGACTCTGGAAGTAAAAATTCTGTCTCATTTATATTTTTATCTTCTATATCTCTAAGCAGAAAGTTTTACACACAGGAAGCCTAAGTGAATGTCTGCTGAACTCAATCTGAGGCTAAGCACCGCGTTCATCAAATACTTGTAGCAAGAGAAAACTCAGCCTTCAGTTTATAAAACACAAACTATACACAACAGAGCTTGAGATCACACTCTTTAAAATGCTTCTAGGTGTCCCAAAGTCATGGAATTACATAAAGCTAAGTATACTTACCCCAAAAGATGAGGAAATTAAGGGCCAGATTAGACACAATCACTTGGCCTGGCAATATAGCTAGTCAATGGAAAATCTAGGACAAGATTCCATGTCTGACTCCAACCCCAAACTCTCCCTGTTGTAAAATGTCAAATATCCTCCTACAACTTCTAAGTGCCCCAAATGTTTCAGGTCATCTCCATACCAAATGCCCTAACAATCACCCCCAATTACAGACGGGCAATCATTCCCATGACTGACAGACTTCACAGTGAAGTCCCATGCCAGGTAAGATTATTAACTTTAAGAAATTCATTTCTACAACTGCATCATGAAACCCCACGCCCAACTTTTTCAATCAGAAGATCACACGGTCACTTTAATCTTTCTAGGTTTACTCCACTCTTCCAGAACACATGTACCGAGTTATTTGTGAAGTGAACTAATAGTTTGCATGTATCTATAAGCATCTGAAGAACTGTTTAGGTAGGAATTTTGCTTAGGACAAGGCATTTCCAAATAATCTCCCACCCTAAAGTTCTGCTTTTACTGTAGTTGTTTTTTAAATACCGACCAAATAGTTTCATCAAAGAGGTAAAAAGAGGCTGGTAAGACAAGGTGGATCTGAAGGTTTTACAATGACTAAGGCTGTCACCCCACACTGGGAGAAGAATGGGGTGAATATACAAGCAGCTATGGGAATTAGGTCCAAAGAAGCCCAGGGAAAGCAAATCAGGTAGGAGACCTAAATGAGAACTCAATATGGAGAATGCTGAAAAAATAAAGTATTTGGAAAGGAGCCAAGCATGTGAGTCAAAGGAGGAAAAGAGAGCAAAGGAGGTCAGCCCAAAAAGTGTTAACATGGTTAGAAGCCATTTGTGAGTCCACGGTGTAAAAACAGACTAAGATGGGCTTGGGAGCAGCCAATTAAGACTGGTGCTTGCAACCAGCAGTGGAAAAGAGCAGAGAGTGAAATTAGGTTTAGAAGCAGAAGCCAAGTTTAGGCTTCATTAGGTAGGTAAAAAGGGTGCATTAGTTAGTCTTATTTGGGGGCTAACAGGAAGGAGCTTTGATGGTATCAATCTGAAGAGTCCAAAAGCAGGGCTTAATAAATAAATCCATTTCCATCTTTTTTTTTTTAATTTTTTTATTTATTTATTTATTTATTTTTGCTTTTACAGGCAGTGTTTTTGATGGTGGTCTGTAAATACTGACACAAGGACACAGCAGACATAACTGAGGGTTTAGAAGACAGACCTGTTTTTGAATCCTGAATCTGTTACATCTTAGTTGTGCCTCACCGGGCCAGTAACCTTAATTTCTATGACTTATTCTAACCCCAGCACTTTCCCACACACATGTTAAAAGGATTCAATGATATGATGTATTGAAAAGCTTAGAACAGGTCTGATGCATAATAAAAGCTCAAAGATAATAAATATTATTATTAGATCATTAAAACCACAATACTTATCCTTAAAGACTTCAAAAAGGAGGGGATTTATAGCAAGCTTACAAAAAAGAAGAGGATACAGATGCACAGAAAATACAGAAGTATTACGTCCAAGAAAAGGAAAGCAGAATGACAGTCTATAGTGCCTACATAAACCTTATTTGAACCCAGAGACACTTCTATTCAGAAAACTCAACTATGCCTGAATAACTTTTCAGAGTTAACTTGAACAACCTAGCACATAAAATGTCAGCTGTGCCTTCCAACCTCCCCCTTTTGGCCTTATCGATTTAGAAACAAACTCTGTGATAAAATTAGTAAGGTTAAGTCACTTCACCAGTAAAGGTATCATTACTTTATGTTGCTAAAAGGAGAAAAATGATGGGAATAAGAGATGCTAAGAAATAAGAGTTAAAAAAAAAAAACCCAGAAACCCACAGGGCTTAGAATAAATTTTTATATATTTATCTTCATATAATTCCCCAGGATGTCAGGAATAGTTTATTAGCCATGCACAATAGAAGAAAAAATTTTATAGGTCTTTTGATGAAGACCTTACCCATGTAAGAATATTTATAAACAAAGATATCTATTTCCATATCAATCCCTTTCTTATAGAAATATTACAAAAATAATAAGGACATTGGTTGAAATGGAAAGCTTAGACTCCTAGGGGTAATTATACACTCTTAAACATAATGAACTATATGATCTGCACAGATGAATGAATATTTGAGAAGCTGCAGAATTCCATTCTGATCGGACGTGACAGGAAATGTGTCAGGCATAGGACAGGGAAGGGCTAAGGTGGTTAAGTCAGAGCCAGGCTGTAGAAGAATTCATACAATGATCCAAGGAGATTAAGATTTTGGGTAGGCAGAAGGAAGCAAGGGAGTGAGTGATGTGACTGCGGATGGCCAAACTGGCTACAGAACGCAGGCTGGAGTAGAGAGTTCTGGCAGGCTCAAGAGACGTACACAACCTCCGCAAGAAGAATAACGAACACCCGAACTAGGCTGGCAACAATACGAAAGAGAAAAGAATAGATATGAAGAGATTTTGAAAGAACACTGGACATGACCTCCTAACTGGCTGGAAGTAGGGAACTGGGAAACAACGGCTAACTTCGGGATCTGAGCCTGGGTAACTAGGAGAATCATGATGCCATTGATAAATACAAATGGGAAGAAAACGTATGTTCACCAGGAACATTAATGAATTTCTTCTACCTCGTACATATTGAATTTGAGAAGCCAGTAGGATATCTGGCAGAGATAACCTAGAAATAAGATGGAGATATAAGCAAAGAACTTGGTGAAAGTTAGGTCCGAAAACGTAGACTCGAAAGTTTTTACTCAACGGAAATTAGAGTTTTTACCAGGAGAGCAGATGAGCTTTAGCAAAAGGGAAAAAGACGTCAGGGACACGGTTATCAGGCTGTGGGAAAAAGCAGAAACGGCAAGGGAGGAAAGGAAGAGGTCAAAACAAAGAAAAAGGAAAGGGAGGAGATCAAAAAAGCCAGAAGAAAACCAGGAGAATGCCAGGGAAAATATGTCCCAGAAGAAATGGTGAATAAGGATGAATGCTCAGGATTGAGAAAAAGAAAATGATTTTGCTTACCAGGTGACCACTTGAGATCTTTGGATCATCAGCTTCAGTGAATAATTGAAGTAAAAGCATAGGTAGACTTGTGAGAAAGAAGATCTCCTTAAACATGATACAAAAGCAAAAGCCTTGGGGCGCCTGGGTGGCACAGCGGTTAAGCGTCTGCCTTCAGCTCAGGGCGTGATCCCGGCGTTATGGGATCGAGCCACGTCAGGCTCCTCTGCTATGAGCCTGCTTCTTCCTCTCCCACTCCCCCTGCTTGTGTTCCCTCTCTCGCTGGCTGTCTCTATCTCTGTCGAATAAATAAAAACTTTAAAAAAAAAAAAATAGTATGGCCTGTTCTTAATGGGGGAAATTGTTCNGATCAAATTATGATAGGATCCTAATTTTGATAGAACCAAATATGTCACAATACATCATAAACCAAGTTTAAAAGTAAGCTACAGGCTAGAAAAAACCAAAGGACTAAGATTCACAATCTGTAAGAAATCTTAATACCAAACACAGACAGGCTCTCACACACGCGCACACACACACATTCAGAAATATGAATTTAAGTGGGCAAAATAACATGAACAGGCTATTCACAAAAGAGAAAACTCAAATGGCTGGTAAATATAAACAGAGATGTTCAATCACACTAAGGAAAACACTCATTTAAAAAAGATGCAGTTCTATCAGATTGACAAAAATTAGTAAACCTGGATATAGCTTTACTAATTGGAAATATTGGAATAGGTATGAGAAGAAGGGTAAAAGTGCCAAAGAGAATAGCCCTTAGGAGAACAACTAAACAATATCTATTAAAATTAAAAATATCAAGTAAGGCCTCTCCCACTCTAATAAAGAACCAGGGCTCCTTGGTTGGCAGATTCTAGGGCTCGGGTAGGGAAAAATAGGAGTCTGGGGCATTCTGCAGTATCGGGAAGTAAAAGGGTGACCAAAAATTAAAAGTATGGGGGCATGTCAAAGGGACTCAGGAGCTAGCCTAAAACAGCTCCCAAAGGCCAAAACTGGAACAACTTGAACAAGAGAATAAATTAATAACAAACATGTAAGTAACGAAATATATAACATGGTGTTAGATTATAACCCAAGGTAGAAATAAAAATACATGAGTCCATCAGATAAAAATGAATAAACAGAAGAAACAAATCCTCCTTATGTTAAAATTCCAAGTAACATATATAGATAGCATCCCTCTTCAAGGACATGGGGCTTACCTTTCCTCCCTCCCCCTTTTTTTTTTTTTTTAAAGATTTTATTTATTTATTTGACAGCGATAGAGACAGCCAGCGAGAGAGGATACACAAGCAGGGGGAGTGGGAGAGGAAGAAGCAGGCTCACAGCAGAGGAGCCCGATGTGGGGCTCGATCCCATAATGCCGGGATCACGCCCTGAGCCGAAGGCAGACGCTTAACCGCTGTGCCACCCAGGCGCCCCTCCTCCCTCCCCTTTGAGTGTGGTCTGGACTCAGTGACTTGATTCCAGAGAACAGAATATGGAAAAGAAACAACAGTCACTTCACAGTGAAAAAACTGGCCAACACCACCTTAGCTAAGGCATCACGCTGTGCATCGCCAGTGATGGCTGTGGATACCCTGGACCCCTGATATAATGTGATGGTATTCTTTCCCAAACCCACCATCTCAGTCTAACCAGGAGGAAAACATCAGATAAACCCAAATTAAAAGGCATTCATTCTAGAAAATGCCTAACTAGTCCCTCTGGAAAATAAGGAAGGTCTACAAAACTGTCCAAGACCAGAGAAGACAAAGCAGACACAACGAATGAATGCAATGTAGCATTGCGGACTGGATCCTGGAACAAAAAGGAACATGAGTAGAAGACCTGGTGAAATCCCAATAAAGCTTGGAATTTAGTATAAATGCGCCAATGCTGGTTTTTTAGTTTTGAAAAAAGGTGCCAGGGTGACATAAGATAGCGTGAGGCAAACCTAGAAATGGGTGAAGGGTACGTACACAGGAGCCATCGGTACAATCTTTGCGACTCTTCTTTAAATCTAAAACTATCCCAAAGAAAACGTTTATTTAGCAAATGTAAAATAAATATATCCCAGGAGCAGCAACTCTACTTCTTCCCAACAACTTTAAACAAGTCCTTGCAGAACTGCATGGGGAGGGGCGCCTGGGTGGCACAGCGGTTAAGCGTCTGCCTTCGGCTCAGGGCGTCATCCCGGCGTTGTGGGATCGAGCCCTACATCAGGCTCTTCCGCTATGAGCCTGCTTCTTCCTCTCCCGCTCCCCCTGCTTGTGTTCCCTCTCTCGCTGGCTGTCTCTATCTCTATCGAATAAATAAATAAAATCTTTAAAAAAAATATTAAAAAATAAAATAAATAAAATAAAAAAAAAAGAACTGCATGGGGAGGCGTGTACAAGGATCTTCACTGCAGAATTGTTAGTATCAGAGAAAAAATTTTAAAAACTGTAATAGAATGACACAAGAATCCATGGTCTATCTACATTACGGAACAGCACACAGCTGTGAAAAATGAGCTGGATCTGTATGTACTCAGAAGATACGATGCTGAGTGAAAACATGGACTGTGGGAGGGTACTAGAATATATGACAAGAGAAAAGGAAAGATCACAAAAGCTAACACACAAAAGATACACAAAGTATAACACACAACACATTTCTATAGACACTCCTGGGGCATTTATATAGATATGTCTATGTTGAGATAGACTGGTTACAGGGGTGACTTCTATAGGAACCTGGAAATCGAGATGGTGGCCAAGGGGGGTTGAGATTTAGTCCATGATGCTGAAGTTATTTTATGAGGAGAATGACTTCATCATTTACCTGGGGAATTATAAGTGATTAATTATTTTAAGGTAGCGAGATAATTTTTCTCTAACACAGGAGAGAAAATGGCTAGAGGAAGGTTCTGGCAGTTGCTATGGTGCAGTGATGCAGAGGGCGTCCCAAGGACACTAGCACTATTGTGGGAGGCCCTGGGCCTGAAGCCCCACCGAGGTCCCTCAGACAAGCACTACTCTCATTGTAGAAGTTACAATAGCAGCCAGCCTTAACAATGGAGAGGCCAACGACCTAATGTTCAATTATCTTGTTTCCAGTAGAGGTGCAAGTACCTGGAGGGCTCATGCAGCCATCTGCGTTAAAAAAAAAAAAAAAAAAAATCCCCAAGTGCTACTGAAATGGGCTTCTTCCCTCTACTCCAGCTGACCTTAGAATCCAAGGTTCATTTTTCACTCTTAATGACTAGAATAAAAGCAGAACCAACCAGGACCATTGCAGTTGCTTTAGATGACAAATGTCAAACTGAAATTCTGGCAGATATGGAAGATTAAGCACCTTTTCTTTGATACTCATTATCCCACATTAAGCCAATAAATTTCCTTATAAAGTGGGATTACAAAAATCATATGGAAAATCTTGAAGAAAATTTAACTCAGAGCGTAAATTTAAGTAAGTGCTTAAAGCTCCATTTAAGTACTACAGTTTTCCTCAATATATTTAAAAGAGATCATTTCCCATCGGTAATTTGGTATTTTTAAAATAACATTTGAGGAGCTTCAGCTACCCAATTAAAAGTAAATTTCTCCCCTACCACAGCTACATTTCAGCAGTTGGGAAGCCAACGCCCTTTTCCAACTCTCAGTCTTCATTCAAACAGGCCACACAGATTCTGTAGTCCATCATTTTAATAACAAAAAATAACACAATACCTTTTGCATCGAGACAATAAAGCCTGAACCTTGCTGACCCCAGCTATGCTTTCTCTAGGCTGATACTCAGGTTGATGATACCCTGGACAAAGTCACACTATAAATTCACGAGCGCAAACCTCAACAGGCAATGAACAATGCCTACCAATCCCACACATCTCTAGTCATCTCACTCACCTCCTCTCCAAGTGACCATTTTGAATCTTCTCCATTCTCCTCAAACTTCCAACTGTCCACTACACCCACCCCTTTTCCTCTTATGCCTCTTTCCCCATCACTCCTACTTTTTATATAAAATAGAAGCCATCACAGGATGAGTCTCTCCATCGTCCCCAGACCTAGTATGCAAACCTGTTCCATCCACTCCAATTCTGATCTTCCCTCCTGTTACGGAAAGGGAATTATCCTTGCTCCTAAGGCTAGTTGTTACACCTGAGCTGAAGATAATAGCACCCCCTGTCCTGTTGGAATCAACCACCACTTCTTTCTCATGTACAATCAACCCCTTCTTCTCAACAGGATCCTTGCTGTTGGCTTTTAAACAGGCTCAAGAGGGTCTAATCCCACCTGCCTAACTTCGGTCAGCTCCCCATCCCCTTCCTATTGCTCCTTCCCTTCAAAGCCAAACTTCTTGAAACAGTTGTCCACACTTGTTTCTGTCACATCACCTGCTACTTACTGCTCACCCATTCCAGTCCAGCTCCCAGCTCTGTCACCTGACAAAACAATCCCTGCTAAGGTCACTGATGACTGTTTCAATCTCAATCCAATGTATGTTTTACATTCAACATCTTATCTGACCTCTCAGCAGCATCTGACCACTTCCTCCTTAAAGTACTTGTTCCTTCCTCAGCTTCTATGAAACAGTACTCTGTTGCTTTCCTCCCACTTCTCCAACTGCTCCTCTAGCTTCTTTCTAGGCTCACCCTCCTTTTTCTGGCCCATAAATGTGGGTAGTTCTTTACAGCTCAGTCCTTCCATCCTCTCTTCCTAAACAATAACGCCTGTCCTTGGCTTCAATTATGACCAAATGTAGATGACTCACAAATTTAAAAACACAGCCCAAACCTTTCATCTGAACTCCAGGTCTAGATATTAACTTTCTATTTGCTATTTCCTCTTGAATGACTCAAATAGTAACTCAAACTCAACACGTATAAAACCGAACCTCATGATCTTCTCCCAAAACTTGATCTTCTTCCAATGTTATCTATCCCAATAAACCGTGGTTGGGTTCCAGAATCCAATCAATCACAAACACTGCAATGTTACTCTAGTATCTCTCAAATCTACCTCAGCTGCCATCATCCACTATAGTCATTTCTCTTGGGCTTCGGCAATAGCCTCCTATCTGACCTACCATATCCAACTGCTCGCCGTTGGCAGCCAGATAATCTTTCCAGCTCACCCTTCTCTCTGGACAAAACATTCAATAGATGCTTATTGTTTTTAAGATAAACACAAAGATAAGCTCTTTAAAATGCCTCTAAGATCCTGAGTTGGTCTGGCTCCTCCTACTCTGTCCTCGTTTCTCACTCTCCGGTGTAGCCACCTTGGTCTTCTTCCCATCTCTTGCCCTCACTATGGTCTCTCCTACCATAGGTCCTTTTGTACTGCTTTCTTATGGGCAAGCCCAGAACCTCTTCACATAGTTTGTTCAGACAGCAGTCAAGCATCAGTTCTTCCTGGAGTCCTGTGCTAACCTGGTTGGTCTTCCTATGAATTGCTCTCCTAGCACTATACAGCTCTTTTTCATAGCACCAATCATTTGTTTGTCTTTCCCACTAGACTCTACTAAGGTCTATGATGCAAGGCATCAGATCTCTTTTAGCTCAATTTTCTATTTCCAGTACCTAGCACTGTAGTATGAATTTAATATCTGTTGAAAGAATGAATAAATGACCATCTTTAACACCTGAGGTTGAAAACTTTTTTGTTTAATGTTCAAACTCAATGGGTTCTTGAAATTCAGTCTCTCCTGTCTGGTACCACTGTAAATGCCTTCTTCCCTTTATATCTGAATTACCTAAACAGCCCTGGAAGATGAATCCCCAGCTCTAGTTGCTCTCTGATTCACCCTATTATGCAAGGCTGACAGGATGCTGGGGCAACATCTTCTTATGGGCAATCAAAATGGTAATAGGAAAGGGCGCCAAGTGGAAAAAAAGGGACTGCACAAGGAAAAGGAAGCTTGAAACCATTCCATTTGAGGCTATTAAGCTTGGAGAAGAGAAAATATAGGACTGAATGTCAGATTATCTGAATATTTGAAGAGTTGTCATATTTAAGAATCAACAGATAGATTTTTGGTAGCTCTGGATGAGAATGTCTGGGAAACAGATCTCAGCTCAATAAGAGGAAGACCATTCAGTCAATTAGAACTATCTCAATGTTGTCACTCTTGTTAAGTAGTGACTTTACCATGACCCAGTGAATTCAAGCCCAGTCTAGTGAAATGCACAGCACAGAGAACAGTGGTTCTCAAACATTTTTGTATCAGTTGTGGAACCCTTTCTTCAAACAAAAGCTTTTGATGAGACTTTCATATGCTACACAGATAAGTGGGAGCATCTCTACGGGCAGATGACTGCCACCCTCCACTTCCTACCCAACACCTCTGCGAGCCACCTGCCACTGCATTGGCAGCAGCCTACTGGAGCTCCCTACGTGAAAATACGTGCGCTTTCAGAGCACCTGGGTGGCAAGGTCAGTTAAGTGTCTGCCTTTGGCTTAGGTCATGATCTCAGGGTCCTGGGATCGGCCACGCATTGGGCTCCCTGCTGAACGAGGAGTCTGCTTCTCCCTCTCTCTCCCTCTGCCCCTCCCCCCATTTGTGCACTTTCTCTCTCTCTAATAAATGAAGTCTTAAGAAAAAAAAAAGAAAAGAAAAAGAAGAAGAAAAGAAAAAGCATGCACGCTTTCCCTGCCCAGCCCTCTGCAGCTTTCACTGGGGTAGGCATGGCGTGAAGGAAATGACTTTTAACTCTTGTATTTTCCTTGATTCAGCTAATGAATATGATTTTCCATGAAAACTCTTTCAGCATGTAGGTAGATTTTGCTCTTTTCAAAGAATTTTTTTTGTACATGTGGCCTTAACTTTACTATAAATTCTTTCACAGAAGTAATCTTTGGTCTCCTGCTTCGGAATCACATATAATACCAAGTATAGTAGGAGGTAATAAAAAAGAGGAGAGAGAAACCCAAACCCTTCTGATGTGAAAAGTGAAGACAACTACTTCAGGATGGACTCATAAAAATACCTAACAGATAATTAGAAAACACAGGAAAGTGAAGCAATAATTTCATATACACATTCTCCTTCCTGCTTTAACCAATCCCAGTCCTCTTGCCCATTCTACCCCCACAGCTCATGATTATACTTATCTCACATTCTTGCATCAGAGGAGAGAAACCAGGTTCTTTCCAGAAAGCGATTCCAAGAGATGAATTGCTTTCCACAGGTAAAACCTGCTTTGACTAGCATCTCTAGGGAAAAAGCTCACTTTTATTATATGTCACAGTCTTATTTCCTATATCTTCTTTAATGATTATAAATTCATGGATAAGAATTCCAAATAAAATAAGTCTGAATTTAGGCCACTATACTTAGTGTAATTTTTCCAATTACAAATTAAGAAAGCATGTGCTACACTTGCTTTGTAATGAAGAACAATTTCTAGATGGGTACGTCTGGGTGATAATAGGATAGCAGCAGACAAATGTGTGAAAAGTACTTTCCAAAGAAGCATTTGTCTTTTCCCAGAGGTATTTGATAACTTTCCTGTATTTTTAGATTAATTTCCTTTCAATGGATTCCTGTTCTAAGAAGCTAAGGCACTGACTTCTGAAAAAAATCACAATTGTATCCTTAAATTCTGATCTAGAAGATCAGATATGAACATATGATAACTCAGAAGTTTCCACTGCTGAAGTTACATATTAAGATGCACAAATACTTACTGAATATAGTATAGTAAGCAGTATATTTTATGGAGTAATCAAAATGCTGACACATTCTAAACTACCAAAGGAATTGTTCTTGAGGAAGAATATACATTTATAGTGATATTTCAGACCTCCTAAAATTTTACGGTGAATGACTACATGATATAATGAAAAAGAAGTGAATTTGGAATCAGGACAACCTGGCTCAAATTCTGGCTCTATCACCAACTAACAAAGCGACTAACTAATTATTTCTCTAACTAAGCCTCAGTTCCCCCACTTATAAAATATAAGACTTGGACATTCATACCTGAAATCTAAATTAATCCTATTCTGCAAAAGGAATGCCCCTAATTAGAGTGGACTGACAATGTCAGCCTGTGACTTCTATGTGGGGACACACAAGACACTTGAAATGGTTTAATAAAGTGCTCTTTAGGGGCTGGTGACTTATAAACTCATTCATTGCTTGCTCATTCATTCACTCATTCATTCTAGCGTCGTACTCACACTATCCAAATAAATTCATGTGAAGTGGTTTAATAGGTTATATAACTATTAAATAACAGGTTTTAAATATTCTGCTGGATATAAAATTAGCATAAATTAACATTTGGCTTATGTTTTCATCAATCAAAAAGGACAAATTCCTCTAAATCTCCTCAAAATCACCTAATTTTATCTTAGGCAATGATGGTGTCTGACACTTAAAAGATTCTGTGCATCAAAAGACACAATCAACAGATGCAATAAAAAAACGCAATCTATGCAATGAGAAAAAAATATTTGCAGGTCATGTCTAATAAAGAGTTAATATCAGAATATATTAACTCCTACAATTCAACAACAAAAACGCAAATAAACTGATTTAAAAATGGGCAAAGAACTCTGGAAAACAGTATGGAGGTTCCTCAAAAAGTTAAAAATAGAACTACCCTACAACCCAGCAACTGCACTATTAGGTACCTACCCCAAAGATACAAACGTAGTGATCTGAAGGGGCACCTGCACCAATGTTTATAGTAGCAACGTCCACAAGAGCCAACTATGGAAAGATGTCCATCGACAGATGAATGGATAAAGAAGATGTGGTGTGTGTGTATGAGTATATATGTGTGTATATATATATATATATATATATATATGATGAAATACTACCATCAAAAAAAAGAAATCTTGCCATTGGCAATGATGTGGTTGGAACTAGAGGGTATTATGTTAAGCAAAGTAAGTCAATCAGAGAAAGACAATTATCATATGATTTCACTCATATGTGGAATTTAAGAAACAAAACAGAGAAACATACAGGAAGGGACAGAAAAATAAAACAAGATGGAATTAGAGAGGGAGACAAACCATAAGAGACTCTTAATCATAGGAAACAAACTGAGGGTTGCTGGAAGGGAGGGGGTGGAGAGATGGGGTTATGGGGTGATGGGCATTAAGGAGGGCACATGATGTAATGAGCACTGGGTGTTATGTAAGACGATGAATCACTGAACACTACCTCTGGAACTAAAAATACACTATATGTTAATAAATTGAATTTAAATTAAAAAAAAATTTTAAGGTTTTTTTATTATATTATGTTAGTCACCATACAGTACATCTTAATTTAAAAAAAATGCACAAAGAACTTGGACATTTCTCCAAAGAAGATACACCAATGGCCAACAAGTATATGAAAGATGCTCAATATCACTAATCAGAGAAATGCAAATCAAAACCACAATAAGATACCACCTTACACCCATTAAGATGGCTACTATTAAAAAAAACAGAAAATAGGAGCACCTGGCTGGCTCAGTCTGTGGAGCATGCAACTCTTAGTCGCGGGGTTTTGAGTTTGAGTCCCACATTAGGCATAGAGATTACTTAAAAATAAAATCCTTAAGGGGAGCCTGGGTGGCTTAGTCGGGTAAGCATCTAACTTCAGCTCAGGTCACGATCTCAGGGTCCTGGGATCCAGCCCCATGTCAGGCACTGTGTTCAGCAGGGAGTTGGTTTCTCCCTCTTCCTCTGTACCTCCCCCTCCCTGTGCGCTCTCTTTCATACCTGAAATCTAAATTAAAAAAATAAAATAAAATAAAATCCTTTAAAAAAACCCAGAAAATGATAAATGTTGGTGAGAATGTGGAGAAATTAGAACAACTCTTAGTGGGAATGTAAAGTGCAGCAACTACCATGAAAAATGGTACGGAGGTTCCTCAAAAAATTAAAAATAGAACTATCATTTGATCCAGTAATCACCCTTCTGGGTATATCTCCAAAAGAACTGAAAGCAGGATCTCAGAGAGATATTTGCACGCCCAAGTTCAAAGCAGCACTATTCATAATACACAGGAAGCAGCCCAAATGTCCACTGAGGGATGAATGGATAAACAAAAAGTGTTACTTACACACACACACACACACACACACACACACACACACACTGGAATAGCACTCAGCCTTAAAAAGAGAGGCAATCTCATTACATGCTACAACACAGATGAACAATCTTAAGGACCTTATGCTTAGTGAAATAAGCCAGTTGCAAGAAGACAAATACTCCATGACTCCACTTACAAGAACTATCTAAAGTAGTCAGTGTTATAAGCTAAACTGTGTTCCCCCAGAATTCTTATGTTGAATATGAACTGAAGTTAGGGCTCTAACCCCCAAAGTGACTGTATTTGGAGACAGGGGCTTTCAAAAAGTACTTAGTTAAATGAGGTCATAAGAATGGGGCTCTAATCAGAACTGCTGTCCTCATCAGAAGAGGAAGAGAGGCAAGATCTTCTCCCCATCTCTACCGCTTCCCCATCTACCTCTCTCTGTGCTCTCACAATAACAAGGGGACATGTGAGGACACAGGGAGATGGTGGCTGTCTGTAAGCCAGGAAGAGAGGCCTCATCAGAAACCATTCTTAATGGCACCTTGATCCTGGACTTTCAGCCTCCAGAACTTTTGAGAAAATAAGTTTCTGGCTTTTAAGCCATCCAGTCTTTGGCATTTTGTTATGACAGGCCTGGCAGACTAATAAAGTCAAATTTGTAAAAACAGAAAATAAAATGGTGGTTACCAGGGGCTGGGGGGAGGGGGAAAAGGAGTTGTGTAATGGGTATAGAGTTTCAGTTGCAGAATGTAACAGTTCTGGAGAATTCTTTCACAACATATATGTGAATATACTTAACATTACTGAACTGTATACTTAAAACTGGTTAAGATGATAAATTTTATACTATGTGGTTTTTACCCAATTAAAAAAATTAAGCAGAATTTCAATTTTTCTGCTGAAATAAAGGAGAAAAGATTTAAAAATATATTTGACAAATAAAAAACTACTAATATTATTTTATGCATATGAAATGTATATGGGTGTGATTTATGTGTTACTCTTTCATTAGAAAAAGCAACAATGGGGATGCCTGGATGGCACAGTTGGTGAAGCACCCATCTCTTGGTTTTGGCTCAGGTCCTGATCTCAGGGTCATGGGGTCAAGCCCTAAGTCAGAGAACAGGGCCTGCTTAAGTTACTCTCTCTCTCTCTCCCTCTGTTCCTCCCCACCATGCTTGCTTACTCGTGCTTTCTCTCCCTCTTCCTCCCCCTCTCTCCTTCTCTCTCTCTCTCAAAAATAAATAAATAAATCTTTTAAAAAGAGCAATAAGGATGACTATCTTAAGGCAAAACAACACTTCTTTTTTAGAAACAATATTTACCAATACAGAGCCAACAAAGAAAAACCTAGTTAGTTTACAAAATATAATTTCTAAATTCACCAAAACTAGGGGTGAATATAACATATCATCATTTCCTCCCTCCATATATTTTGCCAGAAAATGTTTCTACTAATTGTGGAACACAGAACAGTTCTCAGTTCGAACTGTCCAGGTTTTTAAATCACGTATTTTATCTTTCAAAAAATGTGGGAAGAGCTACTACCAGTACTTGGATTCATGTAACTTAAACAATGAAGAGAATTCAATTCAGCTTTTTAAAAAACCCACTTATTTACATCTGGTGATTACATTCCTGTAAGTTCTTTTCTCTTAAATACATAAGTAAAAGGACTTGAAACCTATAAAATTCTTCATCATTGTTTATTACAAATAAACCTATTTTTCATGTTTCCCAAGAGAAAATGAGAGAAGTATAACAATACACATATTATGTTTGTACTTATCCTGTTTACTCTAGGTTAACATGTGGGATTATAGAGTTTTGAGCTCATGCTGCAGTAAAAATTCTCTTATTTGCTGGCCTAAATAAAATTTCAAGAAAATTGTGGACTGTGACACCCAGAGGGAAAGGTGGACACCGCTTGATTTCAGGAGATAGACTAGGACAGGGTTGTTCAACTTTGGCACTACTGGCATTTTGGGCTGGATAGTTCTCTGCTATAGAGCCTCTCTGAGGCATTGTAGGAAATTTAAGAGTATCTTGGACTTTACCTACTAGATTCCAATAACCCCTCAAGTTCCAAAAACCAAAAATGACCCAGACATTGCCAAATGTCCCTTAATGGGCAAAATTACCCCCAGTCTAGAGAATATGAGTCCATGGGTGAATTGAGGAGCTAGCACAATTAAACTGCAGACATTAACTTAGGGTCCAAAGCTACAAAGTTAACATTTAGGATCTAAACTCTAGTATGCAAACTAAACAAGTAAGTTGTAGGATAACTGTGGGCAAGGGGTAGGGGGATTAAAAAAAACAATAGACTTCAAAATGTTAAAAGATATGTGTGGCTATTGCTAGAAAGAAAGAACATTCTAAATATATTACCTGCCACATTCTGTGTGTGTGTTCAAGGAACTAAAACCATAGTTACATTTGCTTTTTTCCTCTTTTAGATTGCCATCTGGCAATCCACACTTCCACTAAAAAAAAAAAAAAAAAAAAAATTAAAATTGCAGCCGATTGGACTAAGAAATAGTTAATGTTCCACCCTATATGCCAGGGAGTCTACAGTTCACTCAGTAATGCCCCAAAAGAAAGAAACTAATGTTTCTTAAAAGACAATGTCCTTAAAGACAAAAGCAAATAACTCGCAGGATGCTTACCCAATTTATGAAGTTCCTTTACTACCTTTGGGGGATACAGAGTCAACCAGTAGTAGGAGAAAGAGCAAAACAAAAGAAGTTATACACAACAGGAAAACTGAACTCATCAAACTCATTTATTATATCCCCAAGACATGACATGCAAAGTTAAAAAAAAAAAAAAGTCCACTAATCAAATATAGCAGAACACAACTGACTATAGTCATTGTATTTCCAGTGTCACAGGAATTTGTTAGGAATGAGTGAAATAATGAGACAGTACACTGAATCCTTGTCACTCTCCTCAAGAGAGGCAGTGTAAAGATCCTTCACAATAATGAATGTAAGTTCACCACTGTGACTGAATCTACTACCGATTCCTTTTCCTTAGCACCCAAAAGCTGTCAAAAGACAAACTGGCACATCCACACTGGTATATCCTTTGCATTCTCTTTCACGAATCCATTAAGGCAGACTATGGTAACAAGAACCTACAGTCATCAACAGGTGAAAAGTAATTACCAAATATAAAGATGAGCAGAAAACTACGAATAATTCATTTAACAAATGTTCTGTTAAATGTGACCATAAACTGTATGTATTGAGCACTTCTACAAGAACTCATCTAGGGGCGCCTGGGTGGCTCAGTCAGTTGAACGACTGCCTTCGGCTTGCGTCATGATACCAGGGTCTTGGGATCCAGCCCCGCACTAGGCTCAGTGGGGAGCCTGCTTCTCCCTCTGTTACTCCCCTTGCTTGTGTTTGCTCTCTCTCAAATAAATACATTAAAAAAAATTTTTTTTAAAAGAACTCATTTAGATGTAGTAATGAGCAAGACAGACAAGGTCCTGATTCCCATGGAGTACACATCAGAGCACAGGAATTCTAGTGGAAGCATCAAACATTTGGGAAAGGCAACACCATGAAACAAAGTATCAAATACAAAGAAACTTTTTAAAGAGAAGAGAGTTAACACCCAAAGAAAAGAGTTAAGAGAGAAAACAGAAGACTTGAAGTATCACTATTATTCTCAGATATTGAGAGAATACTTCATTTGTAAAATAAGAACAGATTGTGCCATGAGAAAATTTTGAATAAACACTAACATTTAGATATATCTGTATAAAATCTTAAAAAAACAAAGATAAAGAGAAATCCTATAGGTGTTCAGAGAGATAACATATAAGAGATTATCAGGTATTCAAAGAGTGACTACAGTTCAACTTTAAAAGAACTATGAAAGAGCATGTTTCATCAAAGCAAACAACGAAACAAAGACTATGAAGTGAAAAACAAACAGCAAAAAGATACGTACTATAATACTATTTATAACTATTTTAAAAATATTAAATATTTTCATGGAAATAAACATACAATAAAAATATAAAGACATTTATGGCTGTAATACATGAGTGTAAGAGGAAGCAAATGGGGTAGGGCTACTTTAAGAAGAAAGAACCACCATCAGCAGAATCATAAGTGCTCTCAACATAGAGGAGAGCGCATGAGACAGGGAGAGAAAGAAGAAATGCGAAACCTCATTAAGAGTCTTTTCTTGTTCTGGTGAAGAGTATGGATACTAGTTAAATCTAGAAATTGATAATTAAAAAAAAGAAGTTTAAGTACATATGTTAGAAGTTTCAGGTTAACCACTAAACTCATCTTGAAATAGGTATTTTTTTTACTTCCAAATTATCAAGAAATGATACAGAGAAGACAACCAATGTAAAAGACAGTAGACTAAGTTCAACTATATCAATAATCACAGTAAGTGTGGATTAAATTCACTTTTAAAATAGACTGTCATATTGGAGTTTGTTTTCTTCTAATTCACCTGTTTTGTGTTTGTTTTTTTAATGGACCATTTATATTTGTTTTATTTATTCCAACACCCTAATAAGTACCTATATCTTTGATTCTTTTTTTTTTTTGCCACTCCTAAGGTTTTTATTTAAATTCAATTAATTAACATATAACATATTATTTGTTTCAGGGGTACAACTCTGTGATTTGTCAGTCTTATATAATACCCAGTGCTCATTACATCCATGCCCTCCTTAATGTCCATCACCCAGCTCCCTATCCCTCTTCTCTTCCCCTCCAGCAACCCTCAGTTTGTTTCCTAAGATTAAGCGTCTCTCATGGTTTGTCTCCCTCTCTGGTTTCATCTTGTTTCATTTTTTCCTCTCTTCCCCTATGATTCTCTGCCTTGTTTCTTAAATTCAACATATCAGCGAGATCATATGATAATTGTCTTTCTCTGAATTCACCTGTTTTTTTTTAAATTATTTTAATTTTAAGTAGGTTGCACACAATGTAGGGCTTGAACTCACAATCCTAAGATCAAGAGTCACACGCTTTACTGACTGAGCCAGTCAGGTGCCCCAGTCATAATGAAGTTTTAAAATATCCACCTACACAGTTTACAAGGTACATGTTGGCAACGTATACCTAAGACAAAATAACACAGGACAGCTGTAAAGAAAGAAATGGAAAAACATTCCCCTTCTCCATGGGGGTTACATTTCAAGACCCCCCAGCAGATGCCTGAAACCGCAGATAGTACCCAACCCTATATATGTTGTGCTCTTTCCTATACATACATACCTATGATAAAGTTTAATTTATAAATCAGGCACAGTAAGAGATTAACAACTAATAATAAAATAGAACAATTACAATGATATACTGTAATAAAAGCGATGTAAATGTGGTCTCTTTCTCTCTCAAAATATCTTCTTGTACTGAACTCACCCTTCTTATAATGGTGATGATGTGAAATGACACAATGCCTGTGTGATCAGTCAGGTGAGTGATGGAGACACCGTGACCTAGCTTTAGCTACGGCTGACCTTCTGACTTGTGGACTGCAGATGACCACAGGTGATTGAACCACAAATGCGAAACTGCAGCTAAGGGGGACCACTGTATAACAAACTGGCAATTAAAAAAAAAAAAAGGAAAGTAAATATAACAGTATTAACATCAGGCAAATTGGGATTAAAGGGAAATAGCATCAAATGGAAGGAGAGCAAAATCTCTTACGGATAAAATATGCAATTAGTCAAGGTGTCATGGCACAAACATTTATATACCTAAAAACATAGCTTCAAAATATATAATGCAAAAACTGATACCAAAATCAGAACAAAAAAACTTTTCTATAATCATAGTGTGATTTAACATACCCTTCTCAAAAATGCACATTTCAAAGGAATAAAAAATGTGAAAGGTTTTAATAAGCTTCACTATATAAGTCTAAATATACAGAAGTACACACACACACACACAAACACACACAAGTAAATAGAGGATACAAGCAACCAACAGCTTAAGACGTGATTATGTATTAGGCCACATATACACCAAGGTCCCCAAAGCATCAAAGCATAAGCCATATTCTCTGATCACCCCAGCACAACACAAGGGTAGTCATCTGGACTATTTCATTTAGACCGGCATCAGATGGGCAAAAATCTAAACGGCAGTTTGATGACGCTTCAGGGGAGTAGCATTTATAGTAACTTCAGGTAGGAGTATAAATTGGCAACGCCTTTTTACAAAGAAACTTGATATTATCTATCAAAATTTTAAATGTTATACCTTTGCTTCAGCAATTCTACTTCTAGAAATCCTTCATAAAAAAGTACACATAACTACAAAACAAATTTGTATAACACACAGCGCAATGCTAATTATAGCAGGAAAATAGTAAGACCCCAAGGATCTATCAACAGAAAAATAGTTAAATTATTTATAGTACACCCATTTCATAAAACGCCAAGCACCGACATGGAAAGAATCTCTGAGACTCTACAGTGATGCCTTTTTTTTTTTTCAAGTGTAAAAAATGCACCTGTATCATTCAAATTATGTTAAAATGAAAAATAAATAGAAAAAGGAATTGAAGAATACACAACATACTTTTTACTTCTGGAGAGTGACACGGTAGAGAACTTTCATTTTTTATATATGTCTCGACCGTTTGAATATTTCATGATTTGTACTGTTTGTATAATCCAAAAAAGAAAAGCCATTTTTCAAAATTTCTTATTTACTTCCCAGAAAAAGACTGGGATCTTTCTGTGCTTATTACAAATTTGATCAAACTCATTGGAGAGTACAGGACAAGTATCAACTTCCAACCGTTCCCTCTGCCAGGAACACTGTTCTCTCAGGTAAGTCTCACTCCTTCACTTCCTTCAAGTTTTCCACTTAAATATCATCTTATCTGAGAAAACTTCCTTGACTTTTCATATAAAATGACAACCTCCTACACCTATCCTACTACTCCCCAACTACTCCGCCCTGCTTTATATTTCACTAGAGTAATTTCAACACCTGTGTCTTAGTGTCCCTATCTCTAAAATGACGGTGATAACAGGACCTACCCCGCAGGGTTGATGTTAGGCTTAAATGAGCCAGAAGCCCTCCGATGAGTGCCTGGCTCTTAGTAGGAGCCACATTAGTCCGTGATTTTATGCCTCTTTTGCTGATGGTCTGCCTTCCCCCTATTACAAAGACAAGCCCAGGAAGAAAGGACTGTGTTTTATTCACTACTGCATCCTGAATGCCTGGAAAGTGCCTATCAGTAAATATTCATAGCTGTTGATGCCTGATTTAGTACTGCAGCCATATGCACAGACAGCTGAGATTACAAGAAAAAGACCAATTATTTTTAGGAAAAGCAAGCTTTCTGCACATTAGCAAGAATCATCTGTAATAATTCAATCTACTTTAAAGTATAATATTTAGCAGTATGACTCCTAGAAGCTTCAAACAGGGAAGTGGTATGGTACCATTTAATTCACTAATTTCTCAACACCAAATGGCAAAAGAAACTAAAACATAATGTGGAATGAGAAAACAAAAGCACAACTTACTTTTCATTCCTGTTTTTGATGCATGGCTGGTAGAGGACCTTGACAGCATTCCAGGCAGAACTGGAATCTTCCTTCAAGGTATCTTCCAATAGGGGGAACTTTGTGATACTTTTGGAACTTCCCAAAGATTCAATCACCAAGCTGTCTGAGTTTAAAAGCCACAGCTAAAGATAGGGAGAGAAAAGTCCAAGTACAAGCATATTATCGTCACCCTATCCATATCTCATATCACCACTAAAAAACAAAACACAAACAAAACTATAAAAATACCAGAAAAAAAAAAATGATAGGAGAACCCTATATATAATTTTTAAGTATGGTAAGTCTTTCAAAGTGTAACATCTGGTAGAGCCGCTGAGATCGTAAAGTTAAAAAAAAAAAAAAAAGACAACTAACTAGGAGAAAATATTTAATATGGAGATACCAAAGTTATTATGTGTAATATATAGAGCTCCCAGGAATCAATAAGGGGGCAAAAACAGCCCCACAGAAATAAAGACAAAGAATGTGAACAGAATTAAGAGAAGAAATGAGTGATAAACATATAAAAATGTTAAAATAACTAGTAATAAGGAAATGTAAAAATGATGTGCCACCCTTTTTCACTGATCCGATTGGCAAGAACAAAAAAAGGATAACATCCAGTTCAGCAGAGGGGTTTGGACTGCTGGTGGAAGAGTGTTTGGGGATTTGGATGCACCCTATCCACTGAGGGGCTCAGCTGGAGTCCGGCTTCAGCCTGATCCCGTGGGAGCTCTTGCAAGAACGGCACCTACAGATCTATCCCACCTCGAGACAGGAGGCCTCCGCTTTCTGTACCCCAGGGTCAAATCACTGGTGGGAGACTGAGCAGGCCAAGGGTGGAGAAGAGGGCACTTTCTGAACAAGGCGGCCCCTGTCATACAAAGGCACATCTCTGGAGACGAGGCAGCCGTGCGCCGTCAGCAGCCCACAAGTCTCAGCAGCTGGGAAATGGGTGCACCAGCCTGAGTAAGGAACATCTGGGTGGGGTACCAAGAATGTCTCACTATATGGGATAAATTAGTACAAGTTTTCTGGAAGGTGGTAATTATCAGTTTAAAAAACACAAATCCTAATACTGTCTTCGATTAGAAAGGTCTATTTCTAAAGAAGTACTAAAATGCACAAGCAAAGATTATTTTCATTGCAGCACTGTCTTCAACTGCCACACACTGGAATTCCAGTCATTAAAGACCCTGATCCACAATTACACTCACAAGAAGAATCCTTATGATATACTGTTGAGTGAGGTAAACATGATGAAGAAAAATGCTCATCCTGTGATTCGGGTATGTTTCACAAATAGAAAAGTAGAACGTGAGCGCACGAACATAGGGTTGTACAGAGAGAGGGAGAAAATGCTGAGGTGCACATACCGCACTGTTCACAATGTTTACCTTCAAATACGATGATATAAGACGAGGAGAGAAGACAAGATGGGGGAACACCACCTCCCTTACATTCTCCATGTTGTCTCAATGTTTCAAGAATGTATTATTTTTATAACAAAGAAGTTATTTATTTTTTTAAAGTATTTTATTTATTTATTTGACAGAGTGAGCAAGGGAGAGCGCAAGCAGGGTAAGCAGGGGAGGGAGAAGCAAGCTTGATGCGGGGGCTCCATCCCACGACCCTGGAATCATGACATGAGCCGAAGTCAGATGCTTAACTGACTGAGCCACCCAGGCACCCCTGAATTTAAATATCTATTAGCGGTAGGTTTAAGGTTTTTAGGTGTTTCCTATTCCTGAGTTTTAACCTGAAAAAACTTACAGTAAAAGAAAATTAAACTTGATTTCAGACTATGACTACAAGGCACACCAGTATTAACTTCAGTCAAGAAGTATGTTAGCTTTGGTAGAGACGATCTGGAGTCAGAGAGGCATGGGGTCCCCATAATGGAGGGCCAGCTACAAAGTGACACTTAACAACAACCTTAACTCTCTCCCTCCTTCTAGCTACCATGTTTTCCTATTAGCTCAGGAGTTCCTTGATGGCATTTTTTGTTCTTGAACACCTAGAATAGTGCCTGTAGAGTAAGAAATGCTCGATATATGGTTACTGGTTGAGTAAAAGAGATATGGAGGCAAAGAGACTGAGGTCCCAATTCTTGGATTTTCACATAAACGTGCCAAATTCTGTTTTGCAGACCATTATTTTTAACAGAAACAGTATAACATAAGATGCTTGTGGTACATGGAGGGGATGATTCTACCAACCGCAGGGCCTCTCATCCAAAACTTGCCACTACTTCTCAAACATCAGTGTGCAAAACTCAGGATCTCGAAGAGGTATATGTTCCCCATGTTCACTGCAGCACTATTTACAACAGCCGAGCTGCAGAAACAATCTAAATGTCCATCAGCAGATGAATGGATAAAGCAAATATGGTGCACACATACAGGGGAATATTACTCTTAAAAAAAGAAGGAAACCTTGCGCTATGCGACAACACGGATGAACTTTGAGGACAGTATGCCAAGTGAAATAAGCCAGACTCGGAAGGACAGGACTGCCTGATGCCACTTCCATAAGGAATTTAAAACAGTCTAATTCATAGAAGCTGAGAGTAGAATGGTGGTTGCCAGAGGCTTGGAGGAGGGAGAAATGGGGAGTTGCTCACTACAGGGTACAGAGTTTTAGTTAGGCATGATGATTAAGTTCTCGAGATCTGCCACACAATACTGTGCCTGTAATTAACAATACTGTTATCATGCACTTAAAAATCTATGAAGAGGGTAGGTCTCATGTTAAGCATTCTTACTACATACACACATACACAAAAACAGAAGCAACAGAACATATTTTAAACAGAAGAGTATCAAAAGGGAAAAATAGGGAAAAATCAATAGGGGAAAAAAAGTGACAGAAACAGAATTAAGTTATAGTGACCAAGAAAAGCCATTAACAGATTGGAGTAAAAAACTTTATTTTGTGGTGTGAGCAGGAATCAGGTTTTATTTCTCTCTATATCCCTAGTACCTAGAACATAGAGGCACTGGATCTTTTGCTATAAATTAAGGGAGTTTGATTTGTGAATTAAACTGATAAGATGAATTCAATTTTTGATCATTTATTTTCTAGACCTGAGAATTAAAGAAAAAAGAATGACAAGACTGAAGAATTTCTGAGACGCTGGATTACCAAGCTACAGAAAGCTGGGAGAAATCACTTCTTACCAAGATGTATGCTTTGCCATCATGACCTTGAATAGTGAATCTAAAAGTGCTTCTAGCAGCGGAGAGTTCCACCAGACACTGGGCGACAACATTCTGTACAAACTGAGACCTGTTTGAACAGAAATCAATTTTCACAATGTGCCTCTCATAATAACTCTAACTGGCAAGAGGAGCCAAAAATACCCACAGGGTGCCTAAAAGGCCGAGGTGTGCGCAGCCAGACTCTTCTATATGCTTCCCATTCCTTCACAGACTGTGCTCATGTGAATTTTAATACATTTTAATGTATTTGTATTTGCTCCAGTCTTCACATAACCTATTCTCCAATCCTTAACACACTTCCCGCCCCAAGCCTAACTATTTCCCTTGACTGAAGAAAAAATACTGTATTAGTCAAGTCAATATTCCATTTGTGCTGTAGCACATTAAACAGTGAGTAAGTTAAAAAAGAAGGCGAGATATTTCCTCCCCAACAGTAGACAGTATTATATACAATGTTTTTCATTTGCATCCCCTCAAAGAGTCAGAGCTGAGGCACAGAATCAAAGTATTTAAAGGAGGATAAATTCTAAAGTCATATTCAGATTGCCATAATTTTTAGATATCCATAAATGAACTGGAAGACACAGTACAGTTAACTTCTGTTTGTAAACTAAAAAGATTCAAAAAGAGAAAACGCTAATGGATTTAGTGGCCAATTTTTCTTTTTTTTTGAAAACACAGGAGTCATTTGAAAACTGACTCCTGTTTCAAATTTTAAATAAGTCAAATTAATCCCAGAAATAAGTATTCAAAAACCTAATGATGATGAAGTTATAAGACCTTGGATATCTGGCAAATAGAAGCACAAAAAACTTTCAGATTTATAAGATTTATATGATGAGCACATTTATTTATGCCACTATGTAATAAACCGTAAATGAATCCTCGAGTCTTGGTTTGGTTCAACTCTTTAAAAGCCTTTTTCAAAGGTTTTTATTTTTCTTTTCCAAATAAAGAGGGCTATAAATCAAAATGAATTCCCAAATAATCAATTGTACCTATCATTCTCCACATTTGAAATTACAGAATAAATTTAATTTGCTATTTGTACCTTGGTATGATGGAAAAATTTCTTTCAGATGGCTGAATAATTATCTCCGTCATATAAAACTTGGTGGTTTCTAGAAACAAAAAATAAGAAGATGTAAAATTTCCGTGCACTAACGTTTTCATGGTGGGCATGGTGGTCCTCATTACAACATCCCAAACTAAATACTTCATACACATCCTGGTAAAATTCGCATTCAATAAAAATTTTCCCAAAATGACTTAGTGTAAGACAACAATGCATTGATGACTACAAGGAGAGTGTCCTGAGACTTGAGAGGTCCTCATGTTTCAGAAGATATGCCCCAAGTGAATCTGGTACAACGACACTCTGTTCACACGCATGGAAGGTTAGAAAAACCAGCCACATCACAGCCCTAGCCCACTTACATAGAAACTAGTCATTTGATTTCGTCATTTTTATAGTCACAAACCTAGGAGTCACTGGAAAAGGCTTCTTAATCATAGTGTCCCAAAGCCCATGCAAAGATACTGTGAACCTCACGTCAGTATTTCCCAGAATCTCACTGAGTCTATTAATGTACAATTCCCAACAAATCTGGTTATCTCATTACTTAGTTTATAGAAGAATATAAACAGTAAACTAAATATCTTACAGAAGTGAATATAAACATAACCATTCTGAATTTTTAAAAAAATCCACGAAAAATGTTTCTTTTCACTATAAAGGAAATGCAAATTAAAAGGAGATACTCTTTAGCATCAAAAAAGTATTTGTGAATGACAAAATGCAGCAATGATGAAGATATGGAGAAATGGGTACCCTCATTCACATATTGCTGTCAGAACTGCAAATGATAGATTTCCAGAAAGCCACTTGATGAAGACCTTAAATATATTTTGATACCATCATTAAACACCTAAGAATTTATCTCAAAGAAATATTCATATCTATAAAAATGTATCTATAAAGATGCTCCTATTAATTAAACTGAAAACAAATTGTCTAAAAAATGAGAATGGCTGGGTTAAACAATTATACATTTTGGCAAGAGAATTCTATGCAGTCATTAAAAATGACATACCAAACAATTTTTAATTGTCTAAATAAGATGGAGAGTTATTCTCAGTACATTTTCTGAAAACATTTTCAATTGCTTAATATAACACACAAAAAAGGCACAAAAAATCAATAGACAGTAACAGAGTATTACATATCTAGAGCCATGATGATGAATTTATCTATTTCTCTTTTAAGTTCGATTTTCATTTTACTATTTTGAAACCATGTTACTAATGCAGAAATGAATCTTTTAACATTACAAAGTGATCCCTTTTATCCCAGCTGCTGTTAAACTATAATTTAATGCTACAATTTTAATCCTACAAGGTATTATTGTTACTGCTTTATGCAGTTAGCATCCACTTAATGTCTCCCACATATTTACCACTGTCTTTACCAATCCTTCTTGAACTTAGACCTTCTCTCCGGGATCATTTTCTTCTACCCACCACAGGTAGAATGATTTTCTTCCACAAGTATTTCTTTTAATAAAAAACCAAACCACTGGGGGCGCCTGGGTGGCACAGCAGTTAAGCGTCTGCCTTCGGCTCAGGGCGTGATCCCGGCGTTGTGGGATCGAGCCCCACATCAGGCTCCTCCACTAGGAGCCTGCTTCTTCCTCTCCCACTCCCCCTGCTTGTGTTCCCTCTCTCGCTGGCTGTCTCTGTAGAATAAATAAATAAAATCTTAAAAAACAAAAAAACAAAAAAAACCCCAAACCACTGGAAATGATTCTAGTTTTTGTCAGAAAACATCTTTGTCTTGATTCTTTCATATCAGAATATTTTCGCCATATAAAATTCTAGGTTAACAGTTTTTAATCTTTGTGCACATTGACACTATCACTCCGTTGTCTTCAAACTACCAATATTATTGCTCCTTTGAAAGTGATCTGTCATTGTTCTTCGGTTGTTTTTAAGATGTTCTGGCTTTTGTTTGAGTATCATTATGTATGTCTTGCTATAGACTTCTTTTTATTTATCTTACTTGGGTCTCATTTAATTAGAATTCATTGGACCTCCTCGATCTGTAGCTTACTGTTTTCTATCACTTTTGTAAAATTCTCAGCAATTATCTCTTCAAATATTGCCCCTTATATTTCTCTTCCTTCCAGAAGTCTGACTAAAAATATGTTAGAGTATGGCGGTTCCTCAAAAAGTTAAAAATAGGGGTGGCCTGGGTGACTCAGTCGTTAAGCGTCTGACTTCGGCTCAGGGCATGATCCCAGGGTCCTGGATCGAGCCCTCCATCGGGCTCCCTGCTCTGTTGGGAGCCTGCTTCTTCCTCTCCCCCTGCTTTTGTTCCCTCTCTTGCTGGCTGTCTCTCTCTCTGTCAAATAAATAAATAAAATCTTAAAAAAAAAAAAGTTAAAAATAGAACTACCTTATGATTCAATTATTGTACTACTAGGTATTTACCCAAAGAATAAAAAAAAATACTAATTCAAAGTGATACATGCACCCTGATATTTACAGCAGCATTATCAACAATAGCCAAATTATGGAAAGAGTCCAAATGTCCACTGACTGATGAATGGTATGTCTCTCTCTCTCTCTCCCTCTCTCCCTCTCTATATATAGACACACACACACACGCTGGAATATTACTCAGCCATAAAAAGAATGAAATCTTGCCATTTGCAACAATGTGGATGGAGCTAGAGAGTATTATACTAAATGAAGTAAGTCAGACAAAGACAAATACCATATGATTTCACTAATATGTGAATTTAAGAAACAAAACAAATGGGGGCGCCTGGGTGGCTCAGTCAGTTAAGCATCTGACTCTTGATTTTGGCTCAGGTCATGATCTCAGGGTCGTGAAATCAAGCCCTGAATTTGGCTCAGCACTGGGCGTGGATCCTGCTTAAGATTCTCTCTCTCCCTCTGCCCCTCCCCACCTGACTCTTGCTCTCTCTCTTAAAAAAAATCATAGAGGAAAAAAAGAGAAAGGAGAATCAAGAAACAGACTCTTAACTACAGAGAACAAACTGATGGTTATGAGAGGGGAGGGGTGGCGGGGTGGGTTAAGCAGGTGATGGGGATTAAGGAGCGCATTTGTTTAATGAGCACCAGGTGTTGTATGTAAGTGCTGAATCACTAAACTGTACACTCGAAACTAATATTACAGTATATGTTAACTGGAATTTAAGTAAAAACTAAAAAAATTTAAAAAAACACATTAGTTCTTCTTGGTCTATGTTTTATGTCTCACTCTCTCCTATATTTTTTGCCTTCTTGTCTCTCTGTGCTGGATTATGGATTTTTCTTCTTATCTATCTTCTATTCATTAATTCTTTCTCCCAAGTTGTACCTAATCTGCCTTTAAATCATCCACTAAAGTGGTGCCTGGGTGGCTTAGCTGTTAAGCGTCTGTGTTCGGCTCAGGTCAGGAGCCCAGGGTCCTGGGATCGAGTCCCGCATCAGGCTCCTTGCTCAGCAGGGGGTCTGCTTCTCCCTCTCCCTCTGTTGCTCCCCCTGCTTGTGCTCGCTTGCTGTCTCTCTCTGTCAATATATAAAAACTTTAAAAAAAAAATCATCCGCTAAATTCTAAATTTCCATTATATAGTTTTTAGAAAATCTATTGTGGATCTTTTCCAAATATGCTTGCTGTTGTTTCCCTTGCCTTTTGATACCTTCAAACCTCTTACATTGTTCAATAAAGGAAAAGCATGACTGCTCCAGTTTACGTCTGATAATTCTAATAGCAGAAGTCTGTTTCTGTTGTTTGCTGTTTTTGTTAGTTCTTGCTGATGGAAGTCTAGTCCACTTGTGTGCTTATTTATCTTTGGTTGTATGGGGAACGGTGTACTTGACAAATTATTTATGGGAATAATATGAGTTTTACAATGATGGTATTTTACTCCAGAGGTGATCTGCATTTGATTTTGCCGGGCATACAGGTGTTACAGTAAGTCCCAGTCTGACTAACCAAGTTCAAGACTTGAAGTCCCTAAAGAGCCGAAGGATTGATACTGGTCTGTAATCTCACAGGGCTCTTCCACTTCTGATTCACCTTCACAGTAAGGGTACAATTTTTGTGTAGTCACCTTCAGGTTCCCTTTTGTGTAGTCTTTAAGTCCTACTGCTCAAAGCAATCAAACTAAAAGTTCTGATTTTACAGAACTGGCATATTGCAGGGAAAAAGGGGCTTCAACTTTGTGTGAAACTTTGAGTTTGCTCTTGTAGTAATTTACCCATAAATTTTCTATTTATCTTGATCTTCATTCCTTCCTGTGGATTCCAATCACCATTTGGTATCTTTCACTTCAGCCTGAAGAACTTTCTCTAGCATTTTTGTAGAGAAGATCCGCTAGTAATGCATAACTTCCATCTATTTATATGAAAACGCTCTTATTTTGCCTTTTTTTTTTTTTTGTGGACAGTTTTGCTGGATATAGAATTATTAGCTGACAGGGTTTTGTTTTGTTTTTTTAATTTCCCCCCCGGCCCCCAGCATCTTGACTATCTCATTTTAGTGTCTTCACTATTTCTGCAAAAAGTCAGCCTTAATTGTATTATCAAGTCCCTGTATGTGATGTTTCATTTTTCTCTTGTACTTTCAAGATACTCTCTTCATCTTTGGCATTTAACAGTTTGACTACAAAATGCCTGGGTGAAGTGTTCTGTGTGTTTATCCTACTTTTCACTGCAATTCTTGGATCTAAAAGTTAGTATTTTTCAGCAAATTTGCCAAGGTTTCAGCCATTGTTTTCTACCAATATTTTTTCCTGAGTTATTCTTTTTCTTCTTACCTCTGAGATTCCATTTACACATTAACTGTAACATTTGATATTGTCCCACAAATCTCTGAGGTCCTGTCCATCTTGATCCTGACTTTTTTCTCTCTGTTCTTTGCATTGGTTAATTTCTATTACTATACCTTCAAGTTCAGTGATTATTTTTTCTTCTGTCATCTCAAGTATGTAGTTTAGCTGACCTAGTGAATTTTTTAGTTACTGTACTTTTCAGCTCTGTAATTACCAGTGGTTCTTTCTTTGAAGTTTCCAATTTGTTGAGATTTGCTATTAGTTCACTCAAGAGTTTTTTCCCCCTTTCAATTCTTAGCCATATTTATAATAGCCACTTTAACATCGTTGTCTACTCAATCTAATATTTGCGCTTATTCAGCACCTGTTTATTGAGTCCTGTTTTTGAGTATCAATCACTCTTTTCTGTTTCTCTGCAGTTCTAATAATTTCTAAATGGAATAGGACATTGTATGTAATATAATGTTGCTATTCTGGATTTTGTTTTATTCTTTTAAGGGTTGTTGGCTTATAATAGTCAATTAACTTAGTCATACTGGACATGTAGTGGGCCCTTTCAGTTGAGAAACCAAAGCCCCAGCTCTAGAAAATAGCCTTGTAATGTGTTTTCAGTATTTTTGTTCTTTGATAATTTCCTATACTCTGTTGTCTCTATTCTTTCTGTCTAGAATTACTATTAGCTAGATATTGACTATCCTAAAAGTTTCCATTCATTCATTCATTCAACAAATATTTACGGGGTACCCACTATATGCCAGATATTTAGTGCTGAGGTTATAGTGATAAATGAGATAGACACTATCTCTGTCCTCAGGAAAATAACATGATGATTTTTTTTTCTATAATTCCTCTCCAATTTTCAATCTCTGAATTTTGGTTTGATTTATGAGATAAGACAGTTCCTTAATTTCCTTTATAGTCCTTTGATTAGGTTTTTTAAGCAACCACATCTTTAATTCTATATTCTCTGAATTATGAAGGCAATATTATTCCATTTCTCTAAGAATATTATTTTTGTTAAAGATTTTCTTCTGTTTTATACACACTTCGTTTCTTCTCAGTGCCTTTATTATGTTTACTTCATCATTTATCTACTTCGGTCTCTTTCATAGTTGAGGTTTGCTCAAATATTTTTTTATTCTCACCAATCCATTCATATTTAAAGTGTAAGGTAATAAAATGCTGACAGGAAACTCTTAGGTGTAAGTACAAGGCTTGTTGACTGTAGGATGGCTGACTCTAAGCTCATTTTACTGTTGAAGGACCCTTACGAATCAGTGTCTGCACATCTCTTCCATTTTCCGAGAAAGAGGCGTCTAAAGTCCTGCCTTGAGAGTATAAACAAGTGGTAAATAGAGGAGGAATCTTACGAGTCTTACAGCTCCATGTAAAAATTTTGAATTAATCACCCTTCCTCCAGCCCCTTGTCTCAGACTGCTTTCCCTGTTACCTGCTGCCTCCAAATTCCGATCAGACCAGCTCTGAGGCTCTACAGCAAGTACTGGCTCACTCCTCACTCAGATTATCTACGGACACTGAGGTTGCAACTTCCTCCATACTGACAAGTGTGTTCCCACACCTCCCAGCTTTACAGCTTCCAAGAGTCTGCTTATACCTCTTGTTTACCTCACTGTTGTTTCCTCTCCATTTTTCTTTGTCTCTGTAGATGTACATCGTTTTTATTCCTTAACTGACATTTTAACTGGGCTTCAGGGGGACAAATAAAAAAAATCAATTCACCTAATTTGACTGGAAGCCTTAAAATTTTCTGAGTTGTTGCTTAAAGAGCTTGCTTTCATTCTCCAAAATGACATTGAGGGTGGCATTCTTTACCCCTACTCATCCTTCCTTTTCTATTCACTCTGAGCAAATAACTACTTACAAGATTCTGATAATTTTAAAATACAAACAAAAAAGACCACCATCTGCCTTCTCTTAGGTAAACTAGCTTCACTTAAATCACATCTTCTAGTTAATCACATGAAAAACAATTACTCGTTGTCACCAACAAAGCTAATGTAGCTTGCTGTAGCTCTCCAGACATTTTTACACCATATCTTTAAATAACGATGCCATTTAATTATCAGGATTTTATTACATTTGAAAGTGGTATACCATAGACTTTACATAAATATAATGAACACTGTTGGGAAAAGAACAAGGAACAGAGTACAGAACTCAGAATCTGTTTCTTCCATTTCAACCCCCAGCCCTAAAATACACCCTGAGGCAGAGGGCAGCCAAGAAAACTTCTTCATCGTCTCTAGCAACCAACAATTCTGACTGAGGAGTTGTACTGAGAAAAAAGCTCCACTATTCTTTAGGACGAACCCAAGAACAAACTTTATACTATTGCTTTATATCCACAGAGAGGATATGAAATATTGAAAATGACCCAGCTTCTTAATGCTTAAAACTCAATACTATGTACTTATAAAGGTCAAAATACACAAACTACTTGGCATATTGGATGATATGTTAGCTGATTTCTATTTTTAAAATAATCAACTCTACAACATATATTAGTTATCTATCTTCCATACAGATTTCCTATAAGATCTCCTTCTACTCTTTTTAACAAGAAGGCAATCATTTTGGCTTTTTATTATGAAATTCTTACCTGATGACATGGTCTCTCCCAACATCACCTTGCAACGCTTACAAATTACTTTGGTATTTGCCTTTGGTTTCTGTAGAACAGAAAAATGTCATTTAAATGTCATTCAGCTTTTCTTAAAAGGAATATATAATTTTAACATAGTCTCTAGAGTATACATTGAACTTTACATTTTATTTTGCCCTCTACTAAATACTGGGAACACATTTAGCTTGTGTGCATAATTCACATGCACAGAGATCATTTTTTTTTTCAAATCTAAAGACAGAATAATGAACAGACTGATTTTTCCAAACTTAGCCACTTTCTTGATAACCTAACTGTTGTAAATAATTTGAACAGGAAGCACCTTACATTTCTAAATAGCACTTCCAAACATCCATTACTGTTTAGGCGAGGCAGATGATGGCCAACAAAGGCAGGGAGAGTAGGTGACTCGTCCCAATTTATGTGTCTAGAAAACAGGAGAACCAAAAACTGGAGCCATTATTTTGACTCCCCGTCCAGTGTAACTTATGTAAGAGTAATCTATAATTCATAACCACTCATCAGAAGTCAAAAATATTTAACCCATTCATCTAATTCTATTTTTCCACTTAAGACACTCATTGTAACTGGAAAAACTGGAGAGTGTTCTGAGACAAATTTCTGAAGCATTCTTAAATTCAAAAATCCAAATTAATCATTTGGGATACAGATTAAATGGCTAGCATCCATCTAATCATTAAGCAAACAAAAAAAAAATGTTCTTTTACATTCAGCGAACAGATTGGTGGTTACCAGAGGAAGGGACTGGAGTGGTAAAAATGGATGAAGGGGGTCAAAAGGTACAAATATCCAGTATAGAACTGGAAGTCATGGGGATGTAATGTACAGAATAGCAACGACAGTTAATAATACTGTATTATATATTTAAAGTTGCTAAGAGTAGATCTTAAAAGTTCTCATCACAAGAAAAAAAATTTTAGTTATATATGGTAATGGATGTCAACTAGACTTATTATGGTGAATATTTTGTAATACATACAAATATTGACTCATTATATACCTAAAAGTAGTATAATGCTATATGTCAGTTATACCTCAACTTAAAAAAAAAAACTTACTGATTTGTAGTTTTTTAGAAGAGGTTACGTTATAAGCAATAGCATGGTGGTTAAGAGCCCCGAGTCTGGGTCAGACTTCCTGAGTTTCAATCCCAGTGCTGTTATTTACTACACACATGACCTTGAGCAAGTTAATTAACCTAATTTGCTTTCCTCATCTGTAAAAGGGAGTTAATAGTAGTGCTTAACTCACAGCGTTATTAGGATTTAAAAAGGAGTGTGTCCTGGGCACATGGCAACTACGAAGTGGATGTTACATAAACAAAATAAACTTCTGGCACACTTCAATCAATATAGGCTGAAAACCCATCCCTTCCCACAAAGGGACCAATTTTTTGCCTTTTACTGGGCAGCCACTGTGTATTAAGAATCTACCAAAAAAAAAAATGTTTTTGTCACATCCATAGCAATATCTTTGTTAAATCTCTTCAACATTCCGCTCACACAGATACACTGCAACATGGCAGAAGTCGCATAAAAGTGGGCAGGGAGAAGGAATTTCTGAAACTCTGGCCACCTGAGGTCATCTCTTCTTGGAAACCACAGAATAGAGTGCTGGTCTAAGTAACGAGTGAGTGCCTTTCTGATGGGGGATAACGTATGTATTGATCTAAGGAATCTTAACTGATTAAGGTAAGTCTGAGTCCAATTACATTTTCCTTAGCATTAATCACTATTTCCTGAAAAACTACATAAAAGGCATATTTAAACTGAGTTCCATGGATGTGCTGCTAGTAACTGATAGAACTGATATTTGAATCTAGATCCTTTCGATGCTAAAACTTGTGCTTCTATGTCCACAATAGCCAAACTATGGAAAGAGCCCAGACATCCATCAACAGATAACAATAATGTGGTATATATATAGACAATGGAATACAACTCAGCCATCAAAAAAAAAATTATATCTTGCCATTTGCAATGACGTGGATGGAACTAGAGGGTATTATGCTAAGCAAAATAAGTCAATTAGAGAAAGATAATCATATGATCTCACTCATATGTGGAATTTAAGAAACAAAACAGAGGACAACAGGGGAAGAGAGGAAAAACTAAAACAAGATGGAATCAGAGGGGGGACAAACCATAAGAGACTTTTTTTTTTTAAAGATTTTTTATTTATTTATTCGACAGAGATAGAGACAGCCAGCGAGAGAGGGAACACAAGCAGGGGGAGTGGGAGAGGAAGAAGCAGGCTCATAGCGGAGGAGCCTGATGTGGGGCTTGATCCCAGGACTCTGGGATCACACCCTGAGCTGAAGGCAGACACTTGACCGCTGTGCCACCCAGGCGCCCCAAGAGACTCTTAATCGTAGGAAACAAACTGAGGGCTGTTGGAGAAGAGGTGGGTGCTTTAAAGCACTAATAACGCTATGAGTTAAACACTACTATTAACTCCCTCTTACAGATGAGGATGGGTAACTGGGTGATGGACATTAAAGAGGGCACATGATATAATGTGCACTGGGTATTATATTGAGGAATCACTGAACTCTACCTCTGAAACTAATAATACATATGCTAATTAATTGCATTTAAATTTTTTTTAAATTTTAAAAATAAATAAATAAAACTTGTGCTTCTAAGCACTATGTCAAGTGTTTTCCAAACTAATTCATAGAATCAGTTCAATGGGTTATGGCCTGCATTTAAAAAAAAAAAAAAAGAGATGAAACAGAGGGGCACCTGGGTGGCTCAGTCAGTTAAGCATCTGACTCTTGATTTCAGCTCAGGTCATGATCTCAGGGTCATGAGATAGAGCCCCGTGTCAGGGTCTGGGCATGGAACCTGCTCAAGATTCATTCTCTCCCTCACCCTATGCCCCTCCCCCCCATGCTAGCTCTCTTTCTTATATATAATAAAAATAAAATTAAAAGATGAAATGGAACAGAAATATCACAGTACTTCAAACACAGTGTAAGTGCTGCTTCAAGAAACTTTTACTTGACATGTGTTTGTGTGTGTGTATATGTGTTATCAGATCTTGATATAAGAAACGTATTTCTGGGGCGCCTGGGTGGCTCAGTTGGTTAAGCATCTCCCTTTGGCTCAAGTCATGACCTCAGGGTCGTGGGATAAAACCCCGCATTGGGCTCCCTGCTTGGTGGGGAGTCTGCTTCTCCCTCTCCCTCTACCCCTCCATTTGTGTTCTCTCTCTCAAATAAATAAATAAAATCTTTTTTAAAATATGTATGTCTTACTTTAATTAGAGGTCAAAACAAGTCCAAGCCACAGATATAGAAACTAAGGCAGGTGCCAATCTGTTCAGGTGTAGGTAAGGGTACAGGAAGAAGACAGCTCAGAAATCAGGTATGTTCAACTGTAAAGTTTGACATTTGGGCAGTTTCATGCTTTCTTACAATAAAATCTATCTGTATGGCTTTTTAAAGGACCTATTTTGTACAAGTTAAATCAAACCATCCTCATTAAATCTTACGAAAAACTAAAGACTTTACTAAAAACTAATACAGGGTATTGGAGTAGAAATGCTTGAGAAGAAGAAATTTTTCTATTCAGAGCAGAAAATTTTTCTTCAGTGCTCTGTTACATGTTTCATTTATAATTGCTCTTACAGCATATTTTGCCTTGTCTTTCAATAAAGCAGGAAAAGTGGTATTTGTTGGTTTATAAAAAAAGGAGTCTACCTTTTCAAGACACTGGTAATCAGGATTTTAAAATGTGATCAATAAAAAGCAAATTATCTCAAACAACCAAATGTGTGCATTTTGATTCAAACAAATAGACAGTAGAAGGTACCTTTAATATAACTGGTAAAATCTGTAAATGGCCTGTATTTTAGCATCAAATAATAATTGTTCATTTTGTCAAATATGAAATGACACTTTGGCTATTTAAAAAAGAAAAATCCATATGGGATGAAATGACATAACGTCTGGGATTTGCTTTAAAGCACTCCAGCGGGGGGGGAGGGGAGGAAATTAAAGGGACAGATGAAGCCTCCTTTATGAATCAAGATGATTGGTATACTGAGGTTCACAGTTCTTTCCTTTTTACATTTCTGAATGTTTACAAAGTTCAACACATTAGTCTAAGAAAAAAAAAAACAGCCTTATGGATTTAACAAAACAAATGACTGAAATCAATAAATTATTGCCAAGTACTCCAGGAAAGAAAAAAAAAGTAAAGCTGCTAGTCACACTTGCCAGCTGTGATATAATCAAAGTTCAATTTCGTCTGTTCTTTAAAAGATAGGGAGAAGTTACAGTGTGACCATGCTTTCTAAGTCTAGAATACTATTATGAATCTTATAAAAGGGTGAGGTGCCATCTTTATCAACCTATTATAGGATGCTGGTAGACACAAAAAATAGCATGAAACAATAAGTAAATGCAAGAAATAAGGAAATCTTCAGGAGGTGTCTTTTGAAGACAAAAGGTATAGACACCCACATTAACAGGCACAAATAACATCCAGTACACTCAAAAGGGGCATTGAGGGAAAGAAGTGCTGGGTTTTGTTTATGCTATTTTTTAAATCAGGTCTTTTTAATTAAAATATTACAGCACTCTAAATTTTGTTTAAAGAGAAACTCTGTTTCATAATGCATTTCTCTTGACCGATGCTTAAAGGACATAATAAAGCAAATTGTGCGATGAAGCAGCCTAACAGTGTGGGAACTCGACAGAGCAAACATCAAAGAAAGACCTTGTTGTGGACTAATTAAATCAATATATCTGAGAGACGGCACCACTGCTCAGAGATGTGGATTAGCCTCCTATCCTCGTTTTTATTTCCCTTTGTGTTGCTTCAATTTCTAAGGACCCTTGATATTGTCTCGCCAAAAAAATGTTTCCCAAGAGATACCATTAGGATGCTGTGTCACCATGTGACATTTCAAAACCCTGCTAGATGGCCAGACTTGGTGATATGAGAAATAGGTTTTCAATAGCACAGAGCAGCCTTGTTCCCACAGGAGCCTTGAGAGCACTGTTTAAGCAGTCCCTCCAAATATATGTTACTATTTTGGTCACAGGCATACTCTTGCAACGGCTGCAATATGTAATTAAAGAGAACTTCCATCTAGGCTAACTTGGAAATAATCTCGTCAAAGCAGCCTGTCATGGCAGAAGTTTCCCACAGTCTCCTTGTTACTAAACACCGTCATGTCTGAGTATAAAGGGTCTTCCTTTAACGCATATGATGATTATTCACAATTGAGAGAAATTCTTGTAAATGGCATCATATAACTCATAAAGACGTAAATGTGAAGAATATATTTCCATACAGAGTGCAGAGTTTATCTAAAAAGGGAAATTCATGGTTTCTCTTATTTAATCTTTCTCCTCTCTTCTACTCACACCTTGCAAATATTTCAAAAATTTATAGCTTAATCACAAGAAAGTTAAAATACATAGCACAGTAAAGTATTAGTATGTACATTTAGATTAAAATATGATTTTAACATAACCATTTTAAACATAACAGATTTATATTAACTTCTTACCATTTATTTTTGAAAACTATACAAGGATAAAGTATTATAATTTTAAGCAAACCATATTTAGGTAAAGGGATGGGTGCTTATGGTGACAGATAAGGCACTTAAATAATTCTGATAACTTTAATTTTTGATGAACTTCCTTAATTTGCCCTCAAAATATAAAACAGTGCTATAAACTAACTTACAACCTGAGAGCTGCCCAACTTGCACATTTCCTGAAGTGGTTCAGTTTTCGTTACAAAAATTAAATGAATTTTAAATGAAATTTAAGGTACGATGCTTTTATTCCTACTGATAATCAGAAGTTAAAATGAAGATTCTCTGGCAATGATTTTCTTTACTTTTAAATCACATCTGTGTTGACTTGCCATCAGGAGAATGATTTCTCACACGTCGATGCCATTGATTTTCTTCTAAAGTAAGGTAAACCACTTGTTCTCTGCAGTGAAAGGAAACTGCGTTCGCCCTAAAGCAGCTTCTCTAGCAAGGGCCACCGGACCTCACACTGTCAGCCACCAACTTGGAGTCGGCCGCACAAGCTCCATTTCCACATTTGGACTCCTCCACTTTCTCTTTTTCCTTGATGGCATCTGCTTTTATGACATCAGCAGAAGTCTTAACTGTGGGCAGACACGGAAATACCTAGGCCTAACTGTATAGTACGTATCTTGGAATAAAAGAACACTTTTAATTTAAATCAGACTATATAGATTATGGTACGTTGTCCTAAAAACAAGAAAGGAGGGCATTTTGGTTTGTAAAATGGCAACATTCCCAATTCTATGCATGAAAATGTCTTCTTTCCCTTCTTCCTCCAGCCCCTTAAAAGCTGTTCTGGTCTAAGGCCATATGCTCTCCTCTATCAACAGAGCAGAGCTGGTGAATAGAGGCAACTGAAAATCACGGAGTTTGGTCCCCGGAACAGTCTGTGTAGCATGCTTTAATTAAGAAAAGATAGGAGAAAGATAGGAGAAACCAGTTTCTAAGCCAACCTCCAAATTAGCATTTATTTTGAAAAGATATTTTACCAATTTAAAATGGTTCTCAGAAGAAGGACAGTGTGTCTCCACTGGGGCTGATTCAGGTCTTGGCTGCCATAAATCACTTCTTAAATTCACCAAGAAGAAAGAGTCTCCAATAAAACAGTCATTCTCTTGCGGATGAAGTGGCTTATTAGCAAAGGGGTCAGGATGACAACACCATTCTTCAACCAGAGCTCCCCAGTTCTCACTCGGCAATGGGAGCACCCTGACGAGCTTTCTAGCAGAGAGAGGAAAAACAATTTTTTAAAGAACAAAATGGAAATACAGCATTTTCTTAATTAAATCAGCATGAAAGATGAAACTCATTAACCACATTGTCTGCAATGATAATTTTTCCCCCAGATTACAAAAGTAATATATACTTAGGATAGGCAGCTTGAAAATGTATAAAGGTATAAAGGAAATAAAAAATCATCCTTTCCTTATTACCCAAAGACAAGCAACTACTTGGTAAATGATGGGATATTTCCTTGCAATCCTTTCAAGAAACATAGTTGTACGCATAAACACAGTCTGGGATCAGAAGATATACACAAACTGTATCCTGCTTTCACCATTTATTTAGTTATATTATGATTCTTAATGACTCCATTCTATTCTATAGACTTGCCAAAACCTTTAGATCATTCCCTCACTGGTGGATATCCAGGTTTTGAGTTTTCGGTATCAACAACCCTGTGATGAACCTTCCTATTAAAAAAATTCGTACACATATCTGATTATTTCCTTGGAAAAAAATCTTGCAAGTGTGAGATCACAATCACAAATGACATCCATATTTTAAAATCCCACACATATCAGCAAACTGCTTTTCAGAAAGGCTATATGAATCTGTAATTCTTCCACTTACCTTCTTCAGAATTGAACAACATCACTTTTCCATGTAAGGGGTGAAAATATTCTCCACACATACCGCTTTAATTGGCAACTCTTTACCAGTGAGATTGAAGTGGCTTTCAAATTTATTGACCAGCATGTTTCTTCTGTGAGTTGTGATCAATGACTATTTTCCAATGAGGTATTAGTATGTTCTTACTAATTTTTATTTTATCTTATTTTATTTTTTAAAGATTTCCTTTATTTATTTGACAGAGAGAGAGAGCACAGGCAGGGGGAGCAGCAGGCAGAGGGAGAGGGAGAAGCAGGCCCCCACTGAGCAGGAAGCCCGATGCAGGGCTCGATCCCAGGACCCCGGGGATCATGACCTGAGCTGAAGGCAGCTACTCAACTGAATGAGCCACCCAGGCACCCCCTTACTAATTTTTAAAAGTGTATTCTATCTTAAGAATATTAGCCCTTTATCCATCATCTGTGGCAAATAATTTTTCAGTGTTATTGCCCTTTAATTTGGGTCCTAAATTCAAATTACCTAACCCTTTCTCCTGTGATTTCTCCCATTAATTATTTTATAATAAACTTTTTATTTGGAAGTAATTTTAAACTCACAGAAAAGTTACAAAAACAGTACAGATAGTCCTCATATACACTCCACCCAGCTTTCTCTAAGGTTCACATCTTATATAACCATGGAAGATTTGTCAAAACTACAGACTTTATCTGGATTTCCCTAGTTTTTCCATTAATGTCCTTTTTTCCCTTGATCTAGTATCCAATTCATGATAACACACTGAAGTTAATCATCATGTTTCCCTAGTCTCCTTCAGTCTGCTACATTTGCTTAGTCTGTCCTTATTTTTTAGGACCTTGAAATGTTTGAAGAGCACTGGTCTGGTGTTTTACAGAATATCCCACAATTTAAGTGGGTCTGTTTTCTCAAGATTAGACTGGGGTTATTGGCTTGGGAAAGAACACCACAGAAGTGAAGTGACCTTCGCAGCACATCTTATCAGAGGGTACACTCTCTCAATCAATACGCCTTACCACCGGTGCTGTTAAACTTGAACATTTGGCCAGTGTGATATCTACCAGGTTTCTCCACTAATAAAGCTACTATTCCTCCCTTCGCATACTCTATTCCTTGGAAGTGAGACGCTAAGCCCAGACCACACTCAGGGGGAGAGAAACTGAGCTCCACTCTACTATTATTTTTTATGCTTAAAACAGCCTTATAATTAAGTAGGCCTTATATTTGCTACCACTTTTTTTCCCCCAATGATTTTCATTTTTTTTCTGGACACCAACAGATACCTCAGACTTTATCGGAAGAAAAGCTAAACATGATTTACCTCTATTCTACACTAAATTAGGGAGATCCATAGTTTAAAAGAAATATAGAAAGGATGATGAGAAACTTCAAAATAGTTAATCCTGAGAAAAACTGAGAATAAAAACATGCTCATGGTCTTCTTTTTTTTTTTTTAATGCTTTTTTATTATATTATGTTAGTCACCATACAGTACATCCCCGGATTCCGATGTAAAGTTCGATGCTTCATTAGTTGCGTATAACACCCAGTGCACCATGCAATACGTGCCCTCCTTACTACCCATCACCAGTCTATCCCAATCCCCCACCCCCCTTCCCTCTGAAGTCTTCAGTTTGTTTCTCATAGTCCATAGTCTCTCATGTTTCATTCCCCCTTCTGATTACCCCCCCTTTCTTTATCCCTTTCTTCCCCTACTGATCATCCTAGTTCTTATGTTCCATAGATGAGAGAAATCATATGATAATTGTCTTTCTCTGCTTGACTTATTTCACTTAGCATTATCTCCTCCAGTGCCATCCATGTTGCAGCAAATGTCGAAAATTCGTTCTTTCTGATAGCTGAGTAATATTCCATTGTATATATGGACCACAGCTTCTTAATCCAGTCATCTGTTGAAGGGCATCTCGGCTCCTTAATGCCCATGAGCAGTGTGAACGCTTAAAGTAGCCTGAATACTTACACACCTCCATTTCTATGCATAGAAACATATGCTAAGAGTCAACTGTATTTGATCACAGACCTGTTTATGCCACTTACCTTATTTTAGTTACATAATTTAATTAAATAGTATGTAAACCAAGGAAATATGAATTGCTATTCCTCTGAAACTAAAGATTTCAGACTAAATGAAAGCCAGTTGTAAAAAAAAAAAAAATTAACTGGTAAGACATGGGAGATACAACTATAGAACATTGGAAAAAGGGAGGAAGAGTAAAAATCTAGAAAAAGCCTACAATTCCATTGCTTTAAGAATGTCTAACTTCTCATTCCACTTAAGAAAACACAAACTAGAAATTGTAAATGATGAATTTTGGAGGAAATACTTAATAGTAAAAAAAGCTACACAACAGTGGAGTCATCTTCAACAAAAAGATATTGGTTCCAAAATAAACTATTAGTAAATTAATATACATTTGCACGTTTTAAGTTGAAATATTTGAGATGCAAATGTATCATTTTTTAATGATTTCCCCCATGTTAACCGTTTTCTTTCATCTCAACTATGAATCTCATAAAAAGACTCTTAACTACAAAGAACAAACTGATGGTTATCAGAGGGGAGGGGAGTAAGGGCATGGGTTAAGTAGCTGATGGGGATTGTTGTGATGAACGCCAGGTGTTGTATGGAAGAGTTGAATCCCTAAGTTGTACATCTGAAACTAATACTACACTGTATGCTAACTAACTGGAATTTAAATAAAAACTTAAAAAAAAAAAAAAGAATCACCAACAAGAAAATGACAGGTGAACACAGCACTTTCTCCCACTGGAGTCTCCGGAAGGTGAATTGCGGAAGCAGGTCTTTGGGCAGCAGCTCCATGACCTCCTCACCCACCTTCTCAAGCATCAGCCCAAAGCCAGACCCACAAAGGCCAAGCGCTGCTCCACTGCACTGGTCCACCACAGGCCTTTGCTCAGGAATTCTGCATCTACCAACAGCAACAAACCCAGGGGACCCTCAAACCTTCCACCTGCAGCCCGACCAGCAAGGGGACTCGAGGACTGGTCGGCTATTTGATCAGGGATGGGGGAGGGGGGTTTGTAAATATAATGTGATTCACTCTATTACTGTTTAATGGTCATTCTTCTAGATCTCTTTACTGTTCTTACATCACTATAAAATTAAAATCTACTAAAATATGTCAACCTTTAAAAAAAAGGCATTTTACAATATGGAAGAGAGTAGACATTTAAATTATAAATCCAGAGGGCAAAACTAGGAAGAAGAAAGGCTGATTTTAGTTTAACAAAAGGAAGAACCTTCCCTTTCGAATTAGGAAGAAATGTCCATCACTCAAGCTGCTGAGCCTGTTTAGGATATTAAGTGATTCTTAGAACATCCATTTTCTAAAAGCCCTCTATGAGCAGGCATTCTGTTGACACAAAATACTAATACACACAGTCCCCTCTCTCAAGGTACTCAGGGTTCTAGCAGGAGATACAGACCTATGAGCAAATAATAAACCTTAATAAAATAAATATAATGAATGCTCATAACAAAGTAATGGTTCTAAATTCATAGGGGGTTGGGAGAGGGAACAGCTTAGACCTCCCTGAAAATTTAATGAAAGCTTTTATCCTTTCTTCAAATATACATTCCCACGTGCACCCAAAATCTGCATATTACCTTAGGGGATTCAAGGATTCTTAAAACCAACCCGCAACTTCAGGGCAATAAATACAACGTGCTAGGGGAGTAGAGCACACATGGATTTCAAAGAAGAGGTAATACTTGAGCTGACCTTTGAACGATAAAAAGTTCTTCAGGCAATAAAAGGAATTAAGGGTATGACGGGTAGAGTGTAACTGATAACTGTATTCCTGGTGCCTGGCACAGAGCCTGATTTGGTCTAAGTTCCTAAACACTTGTTAGAGGAATGAACAAGCCCACTTTGAGAACTCAAACACGTGAGGCCCCTGGTTGGGTCTGTTGCATACTGAGATAAAAGGGTTAACAAACCTTTTCCCCTGCTGCTTGAGAATCTAACCTTTGGTTTAACCACCTGAGCTCTGTTGCCCTGGAAACCAGGTAGATGGCAGGCATGAATTATATTGCTAGGCAACATCGCTTATGGTAAAAATGACCCCGACTGGTAAATTGCATCTGGACTGAAAGGAAGTATGCGTGAGCTGCAAGTATCTGATGAGGATGCCATGCCTGGGACTTCCCTGAATGTGGTCCTTTGCAAGGAACCCCAGAAACTATGCCAAAGAACTGTTACAGGAGATGCTGGCTGCTTAGGTCATGAGGCTTCTTCTCAGGTAGCTCCTGCACCTGCTTCATTGTGGATCTTGAACTTCGTACCTGGAACTGTGTCACATGGAAGACGAGAGTCCCCAGACGGGTATGTGAGCTGTCCCTTGCTTCAGCTGCTGCAGGACCCCTGCTACGAGGAACTCCTGATGCTGCCCTGCGGGCAAGCTGGCAAGAAATAGGGCCTGTGGCAGTGTTGTGAGTCTGCATATTTTTTTATAAGATTTTATTTATTTGAGAGAGAGTGAGTAAGAGAGCACGAGCAGAGGGACAGGCAGAGGCAGAGGGAGGAGCAGGCTCCCTGCTGAGCAGGGAGCGTGACACGGGGCTCAATCCCAGGACCCTGGGATCACAACCTGAGCCGAAGGCAGACGCTTAACCCACTGAGCCACCTGGGCGCCCTGTGAATCTGCATACTTAACTGAATTTCACACGACCTCTGGTGGGCACTACAACGTTGTGAGGTAAGACTTTCTATCCCCTGCTACAGAGGAGGAAAGAAAGGCCCAGAAATATTAAATAATCTGTATAAGTTCACAGAGCCAGAGGTGATGAATAACGGCAGGATCATAACCCAGGTCTTCGGGACTCCAAAACTGAATTCTTTCCGTTGGAATACATCCCTCCCCTGACAATGCAGAACATCAGAAAAGGAGACTGGGAAGGTGGGATGGTGGCAAACCGTGTGGGGTGTTACATGCCAACCTAAGCGTAGAGACTGGTTTCTATAGATAGGTGGGAAGCATTATAGAATTTCAAGCAGGAAAGTGATGGGTCAGATTTTAATTTTAACAAAGAAGCAAGTAAGAGTACCTGTTTAGAGTGGGAGGCAGGCCTAAATAGGCTCGTAAATCTTCTCCATCACTAAGATTCTCTCTCTCTTGACATTTTGCATGTAGTGCCAATGAACAGATCCTCAATACAGGGCAGAAGACAGCCATGCCAAAACCTCACACATGATCACAGAAATGAAACTGCACCGAGACTGACAGAGATCTGGGAGGCTTGATGCACATTAGCACAAAATGTGGTATTTCAAACTGAACTTGACCCCATATCACAGTGAATAAAAGCTGTATTATATCCCATAACTATCTACATAAGCCATCAGGAGGAAGAAAGTGCCTAATTCACAAGTCATTGCAAAGGTAAAAGTGTTTTTACAACAGAAAAGAATTTTTCTGGTATTTTGAAAAACATAAAACCTTTTAGAAGAAAGGATGTATTATAATCACAGCTCTCCTCAGAGTGTATCTGTCGAAAACCCTGAAAGTTTGATATGATCTACTTCCCATGAGAACTTTCAAAATAAAATAGATATCATTTTTTTCAAGGCAGGTTTTAGGTAAAAACCTGCCGAAGCTCAGAAAAAGAGTGAAATGATTTCTTGAATTATCTCTCAGCTTAAAATAAAATGAACATGTTTATAATAAATTAAAATTTGCTAGTTATTTTTAATGCATCTTAACCACAAGCTTTAGGGACAAATAAAATATTAAATGTTAATCAATGCTATTTATTGATGATGTTTATTCAAAACTTAAACATGTAGACAAGAAAATGAAATGCCCCTTAACTCTAAAATCAACCATTATTCAGTGACAATAACAATGGTAATAACATAAGAGCCCTTACAGGTTGGATTATAACCAAGTGGACGTTAAGAATCTTAAGAACAGGGGCGCCTGGGTGGCACAGCGGTTAAGCGTCTGCCTTCGGCTCAGGGCATGATCCCGGCATTATAGGATCGAGCCCCACACCAGGCTCCTCCGCTATGAGCCTGCTTCTTCCTCTCCCACTCCCCCTGCTTGTGTTCCCTCTCTCGCTGGCTGTCTCTATCTCTGTCAAATAAATAAATAAATAAATAAAAATCTTAAAAAAAAAAAAAGAATCTTAAGAACAACATCAAATAGTTAAATCTCAAAATATGGCTGCCGACATTTAGATAAATTCAACTGGTAATATCCAACTGGTAGATGATAAATCCTATGAACCAAGCTTTGCATTTTATTACCATTATGTATGCAGTACAATTAGACCATAGAAGTATCATCATTTTGGGGCGCCTGGGTGGCACGGCGGTTAAGCGTCTGCCTTCGGCTCAGGGCGTGATCCTGGCGTTATGGGATCGAGCCCCACATCAGGCTCCTCTGCTGGGAGCCTGCTTCTTCCTCTCCCACTCCCCCTGCTTGTGTTCCCTCTCTCGCTGGCTGTCTCTATCTCTGTCTCTGTCGCATAAATAAAAAAAAAAATCTTAAAAAATAAAAAAGTATCATCGTTTTTCCTAAAAGTTTGTACAATACTACCAACAATCCAATTTGTGCCTGTACTTTTTTCGCCTCTTTGTTCTCTTTCATACAAAAGTGACTGCATTCATAGGAGTAGTTATTTTCAGAATATAATTATAGCCATATGTCAAGTGGACCAACTGGCTAGATATTTTGACATCTCTTATGTTTCCATAAAGTCCATTCTACTTGTTTCCTTCTAGAGTTTCCAAGGCCTCCCTAACTGCTGGGCTGACACCCAGCTCTGCTGGTGCATGTGGAATGAAGAGGGCCTGTCCAGAGACCTTAGAAGACCTCGCAAATGGACTGAAAATCGAAAGCTTTTATGTTTTAAAGTCTGTTTGGCCAACTGGTTAAACTCAAGTCTGGCATGAATTTATTTCTGGAGATACAAACAAATTCCAAACACAATGACCATCCAGCTCTTTCTGAGATGATTTTCAAAAAAGTGAATTCTGTCATTATTGTTACTTGATTATTAGGGCCTGTTAGTCTCAACAAGAGCATAATCAATAACGTAATCAAAAACTGTGTATGTTCAATTTTTTTTTTAGAGAGGGTGAGTGGGGAGAGGGGCAGAGGAAGAGGGAGAGAGAGAATCTCAAGCAGGTTCCGTGCTGAGCACGGAGCCTGACGTGGGGCTCAATATCATGACCCTGAGATCATGACCTGAGCCGAAATCAAGTCGGATGCTTAACTGGCTGAGCCACCCAGGTGCCCCTGCTTCAGACCATTTTTATATAAATACTTTGAACTGGTAAAAGTGTAAACTGGAGAATTTTATGGCAAGGAAATGAGGCATTATTTATTTTCAAATAACCAAAACAAAAGACTAAGATCACATATTCCTAAATTAAGAAAAAAAGATTGCTATAATTAGCAGATTTCATACCTTGATTCCAATCAGTATTAAAAGGCATTAATGAGTCTTAATAGATTAAACAGTCCTCTGCACCTTATTTCTATAATTTGCTCAGTGAGTATTTTTTTCAATAAAGAAAAAAAGGAACAAGGATTAATCTTGCACTACCCAAATGACCATGAATCACAGAACCCAAGACGCAACTTTACGAGGTTCACTAATCACAGAATTTTCTGCTGGGAGGGCTCCTATAGTTGGTTCAAATCCAACTACTCATTTTACAGATAAGCAAACTGAGGCCTAGAAGATTAAAGTGACTTATTCCCAGATAATAAGGCTAGCCAGTAAGCAGATCTTAACTCTACTCCATCGTCTTATTAGAGGACTTCCCAGTACAGATAAATCAACCTATCCCAGGGGCACCTGGGTGGCTCAGTTGTTAAGTGTCTGCCTTCGGCTCAGGGCATGATCCCGGAGTCCTGGGATCGAGCCCCGTATAGGGCTCCCTGCTTTGCTGGGAGCCTGCTTCTTCCTCTTTTCCACTCCCCTTGCTTGTGTTCCCTTTCTTGCTGGCTGTGTCTCTGTCAAATAAATAAAATCTTAAAAAAAAAAAAAAGAACACACAAGCCTCTTTTGGCTTTGTTTTCTATTTAACAAGCACAAAAGATGTCCTTACTACCCACATAAAACAGATAGCTGAGGGAGAAACGAGAAGACCACTGGGTTTTATGTAAAAAGTCAACATGAAATCCTTGTGCAGGTAATGGAGGATGCTTACTTTTCCAACAAAGAGGCATGGGACATGCTGCCTAAGAGTGAAATGTAAGCATAGCCTTGACTCTCCTAGCTAAGGATTTCTCTGCATTGGTCAAGAGACGCACACTTGTCAGACACACAGATGTGATAGGAAAAGGCTTTCAGGTAAGCCTTGTTTAAGTGAGGCAAGGGCTAAGTCAAGTCCATGTTTATCTTCTCAGAAAGAAAAAGGGAGAAAGGAGGGTCATTTCTCTGGCACACCTCAAAAATAAAGTCGTGAATCAAAAAGACTTGACACACTAATCAAGATAATTTGCTAGTTTGCTAATAAAACCAATATGGAAAAGGGGGTGGAAGGAGTCTATAAAACCAATTAAAAAGAGCTTGTCAAGCTTTTGCTATTATATATATAACAGCCTTTAACTCTTCTAACAAGCTTGGAAAATAGGTCTTATTATGTCTACTTAAGAAGAAACATAAATTGGAAGCATTATAGAATTTTAAGCAGGGAAGTGATAGGTCAGGTTTGAAGTTTTACAAAGAAGAGGAAGAAATCCAGTAAGAGTGCCTGTTTAGAGTGGGAGCAAGTCTTCTCCATCACCAAGATTCTGTCTCTTGACATGCCTAAGGAAGCTCACTGTCTACTTAAGAAGCAGCTGAGGTGACGGCTCCCCAGCCACCAAGTAGTGCAGCTGGAGTTCAAACCCAAGTTCCCATTCTCCCACTCCCGCTTTACACCACACAGCCTCCAGGTGGTCACGGTTAGGGAGAGTGTAACCCTGTAAGCCCTTCTAGTTCTCAAGTGCACAGTCAGAAAAAGAATTAACACGAAACAGAAGATACAGTTCCTGCATAGGAAAAATCGCTGCAAGTAACTATGTTTTATATTGTCATCCTTGCCCAGTGAAACACAAACAGCCAGGAATGGATGAGCATATCCTTTACAGGGAGCAGTACCAGGAAACAGGGCTACACTGCATTTAACTTGCTCTTCCTGGGACTTCTAGGTCACCCCCTTGTGGTTTAGGCATGCGCGTTTCAGAAACTTCATGTGAGAATTCAACCAAAGCCTGAAATAGACCGAGAGAAGGAGAAGCTTCTGGGTTTAACTACAATGCAAACTGGAATCCTCTGGACATTCAGGCTACTGTGGGTCTGTCGTGGACTGCACACTCTGCAGCAACTTCAGCCCGTAGGTAATCTGAGCAAGGATATTCTCCCCTCTTCTGCAGATTTAGTCACCTCACCTCTTAACTAAGATACTCATTCAGTGCTCCGTTCACAATCCCCCCACTTACACTAGCGTAACTTTCCATGATCTCATTTACCTGGGGCACTGCCAGGAATCAGAAAGTAAGCAAGAGAGGCTGGTGGGAGGCCAAAATAAACACCCTACTGTTTATTCAACTCAACCCAGGAACAATTTATTGAGAGGACACTATTCATCAGGCACTGTGACCTGACGCTGGGGCTGATGGTGAAATTGCTCGGGATGATGATAAGAGTAAGAACTGTAGTGGTAGCCATCACATACTGAACGCCTACCCTGTGCCAGGCACTGCTATAAACACTTAAATTCACTTGATCCTCCCAACAGCCCTATGCAGTAGCTCCTGTTGTCATCTCTGCTTTTGTAATAGGGATACTGAGGCATGAAGTGGTTAATTAAGTAACTTGCCCAGAGTCACAGCTAGTAAATGGTGGTTGCAAACCAGACAGTCTGGCTTCTGAGTCTATACTACTAGCTCCCACCCTACACTGCACTCTAAACATAAGTGGGGATAAGGGATACAGGTCCATAAGACTCTTCCAACCCCCAGAGCCTACAGCTCAGGTGGGAAGACAGGCAAATAAACCTTAGAGGAGCACATAAACCAACCCACAGTTTAGAGAAGGCTCCTGGCAACAGATGCCCTATCAGATGAATTTAGGTAGGAGCTAACCAGAGGGGGTGGGTGTGGGGTGCACCCCAGGGGAGAGAGCAAGCTAGAGGTCTGGCATTCATGGGACAAGGAACACTGAAAGAGGAGCAGGTTTCAGATATGGAGAAGGGTCCATCCCAAAATAAGTCTCAGGCACCCGTCTCAGAGGACATCTAATGAAGAAATCTAACTTCTTTAAGGATTGTTAACAACAATAAGGTTTTGACCTGTCTTTCCAACCTATGAGTGATTAGAAGCTGAAAATTCAGGGGAAAGGCTTTGTGCCTCGAAAACAAGTAGGTTGACAGAAGCAAAGGAGAAGATGGAAAAAATAATGAAAAGATATACCTTCCCATCTCAACAGAGTAATCAGAGCACACTGCAGGAACAGGTAACAAGATCAACCTAATCATCAAGAAAAGGCTAGTTTGGGCTCTGTATGCTTTGTTTTAACAAGCAGGGAAACAGGAAACGGATTTTAGAAAGGGTCTAATAGAAATAGTTCAAATAAAAAGTTGTGCTGCAAGAGCCTCTGTGATTTAGAAAATTCCTTTAATGTGGGAAAAACCTCATCCGCCAACATGATGGATAAAACACGCACCAGAGCCCATGCCTCTTTTCAGAAGAGACAAGCTTCAGTGCTCAACACAGGCTTCCACCAAGATAAGCCTTCCTCCCTCAAAGCCGGCATGCTATGTTCCCCTCTGTCACCTTTAGAAGCCTAACTGCTCTATGATTGCTGGAAAGTTTTATGGTTGATTTTGTTCAAAGTGACATTAAGCTGGCTCTCATTTTAAGGCTCCCCTGGTAATTATTTCAAAAATTCTGATAGAAAAAAAGAAAACCATTACCAGGCACAGAATTAATCAGTGTAAAATACATTCCTTACCTGTCCCTTATTACGACTTCACCGCAGGACTGGCAATAAAATGTGCAACATCCGTGGGCTTGTGAGCTTTGATTAAACATTGAAATCAGTTCTAAAGAGAAATCGATGAAAGAGCAAATCTCAGAGGCATGGGACAAATATATTAACATACTTAAAAAGTTTAACAGCCACAATAAATTACTATCAATAAACACTGTTTACGGTCCACCCAGAAGTACACATTTAATTAGCATTATCTGATGACTCAACCAGAAGCAAATATTGTGACGTGTTCTCAAAAACAACAGATTTTGCTAAGTGTTTCAGATCTAGGAATCGCCCTAGATTATCCCTGTAACATACCACTGAGTTATTTCACTCACTCCATAAACACCAAGGTTAAGGGAGGAGAAAGGGAGAGATTGCTTTCACATTAAGCTAACTACAAGGGGCCTCGTCATCCTCAGGCTTCCTCGGCTATGTCTTACGTCCAGTTTTTCATCAGTGTGACTGCTGCTTCTATCTTTTAAATTTAAGTTTAATTTGATTTAAACAAAGTCTACGTCCACTCTGGCCCATTACCAATACATACAAACAAGAAGAATCTTGAAACTGGTCTTTATTGGACAGGTTCCTGGGAATAGGATGGCTCCTAAGAGGATTCAAACTTCTAAGAGCAAAATTCAATTTCTGATTAAAGCTCTGGGAAAATGTTATTTCTCCTATTATGTGAAGCACAGCATTCCTTTAGTTTCCACTATTTTATTCATGAAGAAAGGAAACTTTCATTTCTAAAAAAAAAAAGAACAAAACAAAAAAACAAAACACCCCAAAAACAAAAAACCCACACACAAAAATATCTGTCTATAAAAAAAAAATTTGAAGAAATGAGGTCATATTCATTAGAATTAAGCAATTAGAACTTGGTTTATGTTACTCTGTATGTATGTTAAGATTTTAAAGACTGATGGTAGAAAGTTTAAGCCTTGGCAATTAAAAATTCATCTTTTTTTTTAAAGATTTTATTTATTTATTTGACAGAGAGAGACAGCCAGCGAGAGAGGGAACACAAGCAGGGGGAGTGGGAGAGGAAGAAGCAGGCTCCTAGTGGAGGAGCCTGATGTGGGGCTCGATCCCAGAACGCTGGGATCACGCCCTGAGCTGAAGGCAGACGCTTAACGACTGTGCCACCCAGGTGCCCCTAAAAATTCATCCTTTTAATTTTTAGGGGTGTGTGCCAATCCCTGTAGCACTAAGGTGAAGTAAACAGCATTCTTTAATTTTGAGCAGATAATAAGTAGACCTGGGTAAGTCATCCAAAATATTCTTTTCTGAACCAATAACAAATTTTCAGTGAAACACTCCCCCCTGCTGGTCACTCAGCATGATCCCATGGCTCCGGTTCAAGTCTGAACTTCCTGACACGGTCATCTCATCGTGGGAGAGTGCTGCCACCTGGAGATGACTCTAATGCCAGTGCTGTATCAGATTTTATGTAGCAACATCCATGTCAAAGGTCATAATCTGACCTATGTCACATTCAGAATAGCATAACAATAGGTTTACTGCAGTCCTTAAAAGAACATTTATAGTTGAAAAGTCAACTTTCTAAAAACCTCAAAACACAACTGAATGCTAAAAATGTCAAGTCATTTCCTTCACTACATTTTGATTCAAGTCAACATCAAGTATGCATCAATCTGATATTTATTCATTCAGCAAATATTTACTCACCACCTATTATGTGGAAAGCACTAAAGCTATTAAGTACTGAGATCTATTTTGCATAACCTTTCATGCACTGCAGAACAGGGCTTGGAAAGTCTTCCTTTTCAGATATTTGAGTAAAATGTTTTAAAAATGTAAAGCCACAGCAGACCAATGGAACGCAAGCAATATGCAAACCAACATTCAGCAGTCAACTTATTCTGTCCTACAGTTACAATGGAACAATCACGCTTGCTGATTTAAATTTTCTTTAATAGTTCAAGTTTTGCTATTTATTAACGTTTACAGAAAAAGGATCGGCGACAAACCAATTGTGTCTCTAGAAGGCCTCCATACCTCCTCAGTATGGGACCTAAAATCACAAATCCAGAAAACTAGCAGATCTGAAAATACCCCAGTGTGGCTTTCATGCCCACCTTTGCCCAGTTTCCATTGGCAGTCTACTTCCCATCTTGGTGACCCCATTCTTCTTCCATGTTTATCATGGTAGTCATTCCTAGCATGTGGATACATCACTTAAGCTCCATGACACTGCGGTTTCCCACGCCTTGTTCTTAAATCCAACTCTGCCCAACTCAAGCCTAGTTTTCACTAATTTAGGACTTCAGTAAAATTTACAGGACTCAGGGGAACGCTCCCCATGTACATGGCTCTTCAAAACCATCCTGCCGGTCCCACCTCGAGGCTCCACGCAGCTCAAATGAAAGGCTTAGTATAGATGAGGCAGCCACAAAGTCTCAGGGTGCAGTTGAAAGAATTATAATCCTTCCCTGATACTGAGCATCTCACAGGTCTGTTACAGCCCGGTTCCCCTTTTCACATCATTTTTAATCCTCTGAAGCACATTACTTACTTGAGAAGAGATGCAATGAGCCAATAATTTTATTCAGTAAGTTATTCTGAGAAACATTTCTACCATCTTACTGAATCAACAAGGCAACGACAAAATATTAGAAATATAGCAGGCATAGCAATAATCAAAATCAAATTGTGCATCAAACTCAATTTCAGAATCTGCTCCTATACTGTTCTATCTGGAAATGTGTCTATATGGATGGGATCATTTCCATCATTTAGTTCTCTGGTCACATATCACCCCTCCTCAGAGGGGCCTTCCCTGAGCACCTTTCACCCTAGTCACTCCCTATCCCATTATTCTGCACCTCTTTGACCACAGCACTTTTCTCTCTATCCAAGCAACTTATTTGTTCATTATCTGTTCCCACCCATGAGAATGTAAGCTCATTAAGGGAAAAGGCTTTCCTAGCATGTTCTCTTCCATATCCCTAGCACCTAGATCAAAGCCTAGCACACAGTGTAAGGCAATGTTTGTTGAATGGATGAATTTCTATGTAATGCTTTAAAATCCACCAGGTCTTGCACAACTGCCATCTGATTTCATCTTCCTATCAACTCTGTGAGCTCGGTAATTTTACAATTAAAGAAACAAAGCAGAGGTTATACGGGAAAGCTCCGTACCTTCTACTAATTTGGTGTGAACCTACAACTGCTCTAAAAAATAAAATCTACTGGGAGAAAAAAACCCACTAACCGCCACCCCCACCTTCTGGCCCCCCAGCCCACCGAACAAAGCTCCAGAAAGGTTAAGTGGCATGCTCAACTGCACAGTTAATAACTGGCAGAGCTGAAAAATAACATTCTGACCAGCTTTTTCCATGCTGCTGCTGAACGGTCTTTTCACCTGCGAAAAGGTCAACTTTTCAAAGGAAAAATCACCTTTGATCTACAATGAAAAACTAAATGCAGAAACAGGAGCGCTGGGATCACTTACTGGCGTCGGATTCTGCCCGCACCTGCAGACGCAGGTGCAGTCCATCTCCGGGGACGTACTGCAGCCCGCGGCAGGAGGAAGGCACGAGGCTGACCTCTGCTGGAAGCCGGAGCTCTGTGCAGCCTTCCGGGGTCTTCACCCGGAGTGAGCATGGCGCTATAGAAATATCCACAGGCACACCTCCTTCTTTAGGCTCCCTGGTAATTAAAAACAAAACACACAAGAAATTACTTCTCATTGATGAAAACCACATGACAAAACAGACAAAAATGGCCAAGGATCTGTTTCTCTTCAATAAATGGTCTAAAGTCACTGTCCCCCCCCCCCAAATAGCAGCGAATGGATCATAAAGGAAATCATTCTATACAAGATTTAGATCAGGTTAGAGAGTACTTCTCACAGTCACTGTAACATGAAAGTTTTGGAACCTACGTTTTATTCTTGGCTTTTTTTATGGCAGTGATGCATTTTTAAATGTGCACTTTTCCCCCATTGCTAATAATGACCCTGAGCCCCAATTCTCTATCCTAGCACTTCCTGCAGTTACTCCAACCTGGACCTTCTTGGGGTTGCTCCCAGAGTCATTCTGCTCGCACAGTCCACCTTCCATTTCCTAAAGCCCCCTATTTCCTCCCACACGTCTCCCCAGCTTCAGGTTCTTTGAATCAGCACAATCTAATGCTGGCCTGTCATACATCACGCACTTGTTCTTTAAAATATTTTGGCAAGAGGACTCAAGGCCGCATAAGACATGGCTTATTCCTCTTTGCATCCCTTGACCTTAGCATGCTTTGTACATTCATTCACTTTCTCCCTCATTCATTCAATAGAGCTTTTCTGAGTTCTGTAACGTGCCAGGTACTAGGACTACAACCATTAACAAGATACCTTCTCTGCCCCTCACCCCCACCCCAAGCAGGGCATGGACAAGTAAACAGGAATGATGGAGGGAGCATTAAAACACTGTACTGGCTAGGCCAGGAGCAGCAGGCCTCACTGGGAGGGGGTGGGTAGCCCACCACCCCCAGGACAGGTTCCTCATAATCCGGAACCACAGGACCACCGTTTTCACGGAAGCCAAGGAGTGGAGCACCGTGTTCAGGCTGAAGCGCCTCCTCGAGGGCCTCAAGCAGCCGCCAATGAGCAGCAGGAGTACGAGGATGACCAGCTTCTGGATGGCGGCAAAACACAGGGACAGTGTAGCTTCACCAGTTGGAGGGTGTGGCCCTGGCCTTCGGAGCCGCCCTCCCCACGCCGCTGTCCACAGATGAAGGGTTCAAGGCCCTGCACACCCAGCCCTTCTCTGGCCTTCCCAGCTGCCCACTGGGGTGAAGCCACAAGACTTAGGAAGCAGCGCCAGTGAACAAGCAGTGCAGTGGGAGCACCCCAGGCCCACCCCAGTGCCCTGTCCCCCCAAAAGAGATCTGGGGGTCAAAAAAACCCACTGCATTGTATGTATTCCTGATAAATACAGAGTACTATGGAAGCACATGGAGGGCTGGCAGGGACTCTCACGGGTCAAGCACTGTTATTTGAATAGTGAATGGATGAGCCAATGAAATATTCTTGCTTCTGACACTAGCGTTACAATGACACTGTATTTTACCTACAATAAAGTACTGTCATTTGATAAACAGGATTTTGATAAGGAAACCAGGATTACATGAAACAAAAGGTACAGGAGAAAAAAAACTTCTTGCCAATTTTAAAAATTAAAAAAAAAAAATAAAGAGAACAATCTAGTGATGTATGAATACCAGATATGAAAGCACGGGCTGGTCCAGGTCGCTACAAACACAAATCACTTGGTATAGGCAATCGAGAGTAAAACACAGTCCATTCCCTGGCCACCAGACACCAAAAGTACAGCAGGGGATGAAGACATAGGGAAACGATCCTCATATGAAGCTAAAACATGCTTAGCATTGTAACAGGGGTGCCGAGCACTCCGACTCCCTTTTAAGTGCAGACAGCAGGGACAGGCCAGCAGCTTGGATCACCTAAGTACAGAAGGCAGGCCATCTACTCGAGTATTATCTAAGTACAGAGATTGTGCCATGTGTTCAGGTGTGAATCTTGATTAGGCCTCTTAATTTGCCTTAGAAAACCTTGATTATTTTCTGGCTAGTTCCTTTTCAAAGCATATGGACCTGCACTGAATTGGCAAGAACCTAAGTCTTTTCCAAGGAATACATCCTCAAACTCTTGAGTCAAAATCTAGGGTGTTTTTTTTTTAATTAAAAAAAAATTTTTTTTAGAGAGATTGAGCACATGAGAGAGAGCACAAGTCGGGGAGAGGCAGAGAGAAAGCGGGAAAGAAACAGAATCTTAAGCAGGCTCCATGCTCAGCACAGAGCCTGATGTGGGGCTCAATCCATGACTCTGAGATCATGACATGACCCAAGATCAAGAGTTAGATGCTTAACTGACTGAGCCACCCAGGTGCCCCAGAGTCAAAAGTCTAGTTTTAAGAACTGATGTTTAAGAAATAGTAATCCTCTAAAGAAGAGGTCAGAAGGACCAGATGGTATTTTTGCAGGCCATATATGGTCTGTTGCATATTATACTATGTATTTTATTTTTAACAATGCTTTAAATAATGTAAAATCCATTCTTAGCTCATAAACTGTACTTAATACACACCACAGGTTAGATTTGGCCCAGGGGCTACAGTTTGCTGAATATTGCTCCAAAGATACACAATTTGTCCATTTAGCTACTTCACGGATTTTCAATCTGGACTGTGCCGTATGGCGCTAGGAGTGCCTCAAGGGATATCACTGTGTTTCTAAGCCTCAACCCCACCCCATCTTTGGCTTACCACTCTTCTTCCCCTTCATGAAAAATTCAGCCAATTAGAGGTAGGAGGCATCGATGCAAGTGTGGGAGAACCAGAGTGGCCTGGGGTAGAGGTGAGACACCCAGCAGAGTGAGGAAGGAGGGCATCCACCAGGACAGCTGCCCCATAGGGATGTCAGATCTCAAGAGGGATGAGGAGAAATCTAAGCAGGGAGGGAGGGTGGCAACTCAGTATAAGGTTCCAGAGGCTTCCTTAGACTGCTCAGGCTGCTCTAACAAGACACCACAGACTGGGTGGCTTAAACAACACACATTTCTTAGAGTTCAGATGGCTGAGAAGTTCAAGATTAAGGCACCAGGAGATTTGGTTCTTGTTAAGAGCCCTCTACCATGCTTGTAGATGGCTCCGTCCTCACTGTATCTTCACAGGGCAAAGAGAAGCGGCTTTGGTATACCCTCTTATAAGGGCACTAATCCCATCATGGTGGCTCCACCCTCATGACCTCATCTAAACCTAATTAACTCCCAAAGGCCCCATCTCCTGATACCATCATATTGGAGGTTAGGGCTTCAATATACAAATTTTGAGGGGGCTCACAAAAATTCATTCCATAACAGAACCCAAGCAGAGGAGGAAGGTGTCAACACTGAGTGGGGAGGGAAGCAGCAAAGGATGCCACCATAAGATCATGTACATAGAGGGGAACTGACCAAATTAATGTATGTCATGACAACCATGAAAGCCAGGATTCTCACTGTGGGAGAACAGAGTTACAAAGAGGGAAAGGGAAAAAATCAGAATGGATCCTATGGTGGTAGACTAGAATTGAAAATACCCGTGCGGGGTCATGGTTTTCAATGTATATAGAGAGATACGGAAATACAGATGTGTATGTGTGTATCTGTATGTATGATATACAAACACAAATACACACAGACACATTCGTACATAAACATCACGTATACGTCACATACACACTCTAGTTTTGTCCACTAGGGCCTGGAAAAAGTGACACGTCAGTCGTAATGAGGATACTTTGTGCTCAGATTTTGGTTTCTAAAGATCATTTTCCACTTCACTTTTTTCTTTTTTTTTAAGTTTATTTGAGAGAGAGAGAGAGAAAAAAAAGAGAGCACGCACGCACACATGCGCGAGCTGGGGTAAGGGACAGAACATACACACAACAAAATAATGCTCCTTGAAAAAATAACTACATCCAGGGGTAGAACAGGAAAAGAATGAGAAGAGCCTGGGACATGTTGCTGTGCAAAAAAGAAAAAAATCAAAGAATAATAGGAACATACTAAAATCATCTTAAAGTGACTCCACCTGGACACATCTGATATAATTTGAGCAAAAAAAAGTAACCTAATGAATAAAAGAAGACCATGGGTCCATACTGATGTAAATGAATGAATAAAATGCAAGTCTGATGAGGAACAAGGTATTTATACGTAGTCACAAAGGACCTCTCCAATTAATACTTACTGATTATAAAGAGAAAAAGAGTCTTGTTCAACTGAATCATAAGAGTAGGAAGAGTTAGAACTGGCAATTGCACTCAGCAAATCTGAGATATCAGAAGCATGAAGAATTCTCCTGTTCTTTGTCAACCTTACAATATTCTTCCTGAATACTGAAGCTCTTTACAGTGTATATCAAAACTACCCACGAGCATGGGAATACAAAAGGTCTGAATTCCTGTAAATGTGACAAAAGGTGTGTGTGTGTGTGTGTGTGTGTGTTTACTCCACTTCAAATTTGTCCTTTTTCTTTCCTGTAAAAGCAATAACCCAAATAACTTCATGGAGGCCCCTGTTCTGGCAGGCATTTACTGTGAGCTTTTGTGGGCCTGTGCTACTTTCACTTGTAAAGCCAGCGCGCCCAAGCTTCTGCCTTCTGGAATACAGAGAAATAGTTTCATCCTGTGCTACCTTTGTTCTGTAAGTACTCTGATAGTCGGTGGGGTTCTTAAAATTTGCAGTATTCTCTTCTTTGAATGGTTGAGAGAGGGGAAGGGAAAGAACATCCTATTTCTTTTATGATAGTGCAAATTGGTTAAAGTGTGTGTTCGTATTTCCTCATCATTAAAATACTGTTCAATTTGTTTTTTATAGACAAGGAAAAATATTTTGCATAAATTGACTCCACTATTGAAAAAGGGATGGTTTAGGTTGAATGATTATAGCTTCAGACTCAATCTTTTCCTAAATAAAAATGTTAAAGCCTCAAAAAAAAAAAAAGAGTAACTTTATGCTGGTGAAGGCAGACATCATCTTATCTACGTGCTCAAAGTTAACATGAACTTTTACGGATTAAGTCACAATCATGACACCTAATAGGATGTAAGGACAACACAGCATCACTTCTGTTGATATTCCTGCCAAAGATGTATAACTTGATCCTAATCCTGAGGCAACATGAAAGAAACCCAAATGGAAGGAGAGTCCACAAAATAATTAGGCTGTAATCTTCAGAAGTGTCAAGATTGTGAAGATCAAGGGAAACTGAGGAATTCTTCCAATTTTCAGAGACTAAGGAAACATGACAATGAAATGCAATGCATCATTCTGAACTGGGTTCTTTTGCTATTATAGATATTATGTAGACATGTGGCAAAATTTGAGTGAGGTCTGAGCATAAGATGGTAGTAACATATTTCCCGGTTCTGAAGGTGCATGGTGGTTATAGGGGGGAATGTTCTTATACGTAGGAAATCCAGAGTAATGTACTCAGGACTGACAGTAACTTAATCTTAAGGTTGAGTCTGTCCAAAAACAAAGTGTTTGAGACCCTAATTGTCCACACCTTTTCTATACTTGAGGCTTTCTTCACTGTGCACGTCTGTTCTTTCAGGTACCACAACCTGCTTGAAACTATCCAATGACTTCCCATCTCACTGAGAGTGCAAGCTAAAATTCTTTCCATGGCTTGTAAGACCTAGTGATATACTGGAGACAGTTGTTAAAATTCCAGGCATTTTGCAAACTAGCTGACATCACTCTGGTAGCTTGAAAGTATCTACACCACAAGAATCAGTAAATGCTGCAAATCCGAAAGATTTTTTGTTAGTTTCATTGGTTTTCTCAGAATGCAGGTTGTTAAACATTTACTAATATACCTCTGTAAGGCCATTTACTATGTGCTCCGCCAGTCCACTCACATCTCTCTGAACTTGGCACCCCTTCATACTTGCTATTCTCTCAGAGGGAAACAGTCTTTCATCAGATATTATATAGTTCTAAACCTCTCCCTTTTGGGTTTATTACTCAAGTGTTGCTTTCTTATTAGCAATAAGGGGTTATAATTTTTTCTCCCTATCCCTTTTTGTTTTATTTTTTTCTATGTACTTATCTCCATTCAATGTCATGTATATTTTATTTATTTCATATAATTTCTGCTCACCTCTCACCCACTGCCACCATTAGACTATAAGCTCAAAGACAGCCAAGTATTTTTGCCTTTGCTGTTGTCACTGCTTACAGCTGGATACTCAGCACTTAGAATCTGAGTTTTTGGCACTAGAATAGGACCTCAGTAAATATCTGTGGACTGAATAAATGAATGGCCAAGGTTTACCCCAGGAATACTAAGATGGCTTAACATAAAAAGATTTTTCTAATGCAATTCATAGATGTAAATATGAAAGGAAAAAATATGACCATCAAATGCATGCACAAATCATTACAGAAAATACAGTATTTATCCATGATTAAAACCCATAGTAAACTAGGAATAGAAAGGAGCCATGCAATTTACCACAGATTTGCCAAAAGTCAATTTCATCATACCTAGCAATAAAATGCTAGAAACATTTCTTTAAAGATTAGGAACAAGAATAAAACTCAATCATATCATTTACACTAACTGTAAAAAGACTAAAAATCTTAATTAAAATGCAGAGATTATCAAAATGGACTCAGAAAAACCCCATTCAGCATATGCTTTTAAAAATTTATATATAAAGGGGGCGCCTGGGTGGCACAGCGGTTAAGCGTCTGCCCTTGGCTCAGGGCGTGATCCCCGCGTTATGGGATTGAGCCCCGCATCAGGCTCCTCCACTATGAGCCTGCTTCTTCCTCTCCCACTCCCCCTGCTTGTGTTCCCTCTCTCACTGGCTGTCTCTATCTCTGTCGAATAAATGAATAAAATCTTTAAAAAAAATTTATATACAAAGGCATACATTAACAGTAAAGGATAGGAAGAGATACATGATGCCAAACAGTGCGGTCAAAGGTTTTCTGACAAAGACACTGTTATTTCAATGGGAGAAATGGCACTCTTTTAAACTAATGGTGATGGAACTACTGGATATCCTTACAGGAAAAAAAAAATGAAATTTGACTCCTATCTCACTCCAAATACAAAAAATGAATTTCACTTAAATATAAAAGCTAAAACTATGTAACTCCTAGAAAATAAACAGGAGAGAACTTTACAACCTTGAGGTAAGTAAAGATTTCTTAAGACATGAACAACACTAACCATTAAAGAAAAAAATGCAATAAAGTTCATTATAATTAAAATCTTCTGTTCCTGAAAAGACACTATTAAGAAAATGAAAAGGTAAATTTCTGATTGGGAGAAAGTGTTCACATATTCACAAGGCATAAATAAGAAAGGTCTTATTTCCAGACTCCACAAAGAACTCTTTAAATTCGACAAGACAAACAACCTGATTTTTTATAATGGCAAAAAATTAGAAGACACTTTCCAAAGGAACACGTATGAATGACCAAAAAGCAAATGAAAAGGTACTCAACATCTTAATTGGGGAAATGCAAATTAAAATGACAATGAGACTGTACAATTATAGAATTAGGTAATTACCTAAGAGAAATGAAAATGTATGCCCATTAAAATGCTATAGCAACTTTATGCATAATAATCAAGTTATAGAAACACACAAAATATCCAGCAATAGAATGGGTCGATGAATTGTATATTCACACAGAAAACTATTCAGCGAGAGAAAAATAGACCGACATGTGCAATGACACAGATGAAACACGAACCTCAGAAGCACTGTTGAAGGAAAGCAGCCAGAATCAGAAAAGTAAATACTGTGTGAATCCATTTATATACAGATCGTGAAATGGCAAAACCAATCTTTGTTGAATGAAATCAGAAGAGTGATTGCTTTTGCTTTCATGAGGGGCAAGTTGTTGATAAAACTCAACAGCCAAAGGCCATTATGGACAAACTAATAGTCTTGCAAAATCAGGTTTCTTCACTTGCTTCAACAGGGGAGAGTAACCTAGGGGAACTTTGAAGGGTCCGTTTGATGAGAGGAAGTAGGGGCTTTGTCTTTTTGTTTTTCCTAAGTCTGAGGCTGCTAATACCTCTACAAGGTGGACTGGAATTGGAGATACCTATCTGAACTTACGATTCGAGGAGAGGGAGAAACGGAAGAAAAAGAGGAAGAAAAAAAGTAATAAATATCCATATTTTACAATTGAAAAAATTAAGATTAAACGATTCTACTCTTGTGAAGAAGCTAGGATCTGAATTCTACTTGGCCGATTTAAGGAAAAGAAAGCATCAATCTACCTCTGAGTGGCTCGTGTAGTAAAAGTTTCAGGATTTTAACATCTAATTTACTCTGTTTGAAATGGCAATCACCAGGGAATAATCGAGGGGGCCACATACTACCAAACAAAAAAACAAGGGACCATTTGTCCTAAAAGCTTCTTGTATGTGTGGCAAACAATTTAAACGTTTGCAGACTTCTCATTGGAACGCGGAATGTGAATACAAGAATGAGCTCCAATAAGAAGTCTGCAACCTTTGTTAGTCGTTCAGTGAACGTGTCAGTTTTTCTGCAGACACAGGGTGGGGAGGAAAAAAAAAAACCCAACCCGAATTTATGTACAGAATAGGAAGCTCTCACATTGGAATTTATCCTCTAATGAGGATCCCAAAAAGAAGCAGGCAAGGCATTTTTTTGCACTGTTTTTGGAAAAGCCGGGCACCGTTGTGTTACATCAGTGCTCCTCAAACTTTAGTGTGTATTTTGAGTCCGGGAAAGCTAGTGAAAACGTTCAAGTTATGATTCTGCAGGTATGGCGTGGGGCTGAGCCTCTGCAGTTCTAAAAAGCTTCCAGGTGACGCCGAGATCACCAGTCGACGTGGGGAATAAAAGCACGGGGGGTGGGAGGAGAAACTCCACTTTGAGGAAGTGACAGGCTCTTAGCACCTGGAAAGAAACTCAAAACTCCGTCCTTCCGAGGGAGGCGGAGGCTCCCCGAGCAGCAGAAACAGGCAGGCACTGCGCCTAGCTGCCCGCACGCCCAGCGCCGGCCTTACCCCAGGATCAGCAGCGCGCTCTGCAGCCGTCTCCGCACCTCCAGGAACACGCGCGTCCCCGCCGCAGCAGCCGCCATGGCCGGCGCCCCGCCGCACGTTCAGGCGAACCGGGGCCACCGCAGCCAGAAGCGGCGGCATGTGCGGCGCTGGCGACGGCGGCGGCGGCGGGGCGGGCCTCCGGGCCCAGATCGCTGGGCGGACACAGCCCGCCAGCCCACAGCGCCGCCTGCCGGGCGGAGAACGCGCTGCCGCGAGATCTCGACCTGGGGGCGTGAGCGTTTTCAAACCGTCGCTTGTGTCTGAGCGCCGACAAAGGTGGTCGGAGGAGCCAAACTGTCCTTCCACTTTCTTCTTGTGGGCGTGGCCCGGTGCGTTAGTCTCTCAGATGTGACCTTAAAAATCCGGGCCAAGTACCCTCCTTTTACTAGGCTGGGTAGGAATGAGGCTGGAAGAGGCCGGGGATGACTAAAGGAGGAGATACAGGCGGGCACTGACCCCAGGAGGTTCGAGAGCAGATTTCTCCACCCAAAACACAATCTTGTTTCATTTTTTAATAAACTACAGTATATTTTTTATGAACCATGTCAGTCCTTTGGTAGCTTTCCTCTGTTTGAAGCAACCAATGTCCAGGATTGACCTGGCATTGCTTCTGGATTTAGACACGATTGCTCTAAGATAGAAACAGTTGCAAAAATGTAAGTTTTCTGTTTTCTATACAGAAGAGAGTGTGGTTAAATCCAGTACCAAGGAAGATTGCACTGTTTTGCCTAAATCGTATGGTCAAAAAAAAGATTGTTTTTTTACGAATGTGTGAAATATAGCAATCTTTAAAAACACCAAGTATGAAGACCATGCTGTGCTAAGACTGTTAAATATTTCAATATTATGTGGCAGTATTTAAGACTTAATAGCTTTGAGAACTAAAGGTGGAAGATATTAGTTGAAATCATCACCCATGATCACTCAAAATATTTCCAAATCTGATAACTTTATCTCCTAACTTCACTAGTCTCCCAACTTCTCTGGGCCCCAAGCTTCTCCTATGAAATATCGAGGAGTTGTTTAAATAACACCTAAATGATTGTTTAAATAATATATAAAACTGTTCTCAATTCCTAGCATTCCAACTCTCCATTAAGACGTGGCTGGCGCTGGCAAGTTGAAAACACCAGCTATTCCCTTTCCAGGTCCATTCCCGTAGTTGGTGGCCATGGGCTGCTTCCCCGATCGTCCGCTTGAGGGCGCTGTGGCGACAGCTAGCGCCAGGAGGCGAGGCACGGACCGGGGGCGGGGATCGAGGGCCGTCGACGTCGACGCCGGCGTGGGCGCGGGCGCAGTGCACGCTGGGAGCTGTCACTAGGCCCTTCGGCTCCCGGCCTCCGCGTCGCTGCCGCGGTTGCCAGGAGAGCGGCGCCGGCGGGGAGCGGCCGAGCCCACGGCAGGTAACAGCGTCCCCGCCCCCCAGCGCGGTCGCGAGCCCGGCTGGTGGCCCTAAGCGGCCTGCTCGGCTCGGCCCGGCTGGTTCCGGAGCCGCGGGGACGTCCCGCGGGGCAGGCTGCTGTGGCGTCGGGGGTGTTTCCGCCCTGGCCCCACCTGGAGCCTGGAAACCGGCCGGCCGCCCTCCGGTTTGCGGAGAGGCAGGAGCTGCGCGGGGATCGGCTGGCCGGGGCCGGGCGGAGGCTCGAGGGCGGCCCCAGGCAGGGGTGGCCGCTCCCGAGTCTCCTGCGCTGGGGCCCAGCGGTGCGCAAGGTTGGGGTGGAGGTCGCACCTGTGCGATAAAGGCGCGCGGAGTAACCTCTTTGTTGGTGGAATCCAGGTTTCGTGTGGTCTCATTCATCTGGTGGGTTCTTTTAAGATTGAGGAGACACGACGAATGCCTGCCATAGTTAATGTTCCATGTGGGGGGTTGGAAAGGAGTGCAGAAGTTTATTAGAGGAAGTCAGGTTAGTCATAAGGAAGTTGTTAACCATTATCACCTTTGATTCTCAAACCTTTTAAAGTTGCAGCATAACAATAGTTTTTGTTGGGTCTCTTCTGTTCTTCTCTCCTACCCTGAGGGGGGAGGGGGAGTGGTACACAACTACAAAGCTGAAGGAACTGTTTCTTAACACCAGCTTATAGTTCCGTGGGGTTTGAGAAATACACTGTTAACAATCTGATTTGGAGACTGTAGTTAAAGCAATGAAAACTTTTTTTTTATAATTACAAAAAAGATAGGAAACTGTTTGCCTGACAAATAAGCCCAGAACTGTAGAAAAACAAAAGTCTCTCAATTTCAATGTTGTTGGCTTTCTCTACGCAGACAGATCTCGTATGTTCTTATGGACAGCATATGTTGACGTTATATGCTAAGAAATTTACGGCCTAATAAACAACCCAGTAATTTAGCTGAGCTGACGGAGGTTGTAACAAGAGAAAATTAAAACCAGTTGTAGTACAAGTGCTTTATTTCAGTGATTTCTTAGAGCTGCCACTCTGAACGTAATCATTCCTCATTTACTAAACAATAGTAAATCTCTAGGTGGGTCTAATTAGGAACCCAGGTCTTGAAGGAAGAATTAAAAACACCTGAGTTAATACACCAGAAAATGTGACACCATAACCAAAATGTTAAATGTAAATTTAATGTTTGACTACATACAGTTTAAAGAGTCTCATTTTGTAATTAAAGTAGTGGAAAGGTCTGGCCTGGGAATGAAGGATTTTGTTCGCATTCTTCTCCAGCTAACCAGATGTGATATCTGTAGGCCTCAGTTTTGTTATCTGTTTAAGGGAATTTCGTAAGATCAGAGATTTCCAAATTGATGTTTCCTCCTGAACACTGTTCTCAATCCCAGTAACAGCCTTACTGCCCCAGAACAGTGTTCCATAACAAATAATTTAGGAGCACATAGGGTTAAAGCGGTCTTACCTGTCCAGAAAGCCTGTTTTCTCATGGCCAACCTGTTAACATCTAGAATATAATTACACAGAAGACCAGTTTGAAAATTACAGATCTTCCTCAACTTAGGATGGGGTTATGTCTTGATAAACCCATCATAAATTGAAAACGTCGTAATTTGAAAAGGCATTTAAGACATCTAACCTATGTTACACATGCTCACGATACTTACATTAGCCTACAGTTGGGCAAAATCTATCAAAGCTCATTTTTCTATAAAAGTTTTGAATATCTCATAATTTATTGAATATTGTACTGAAAGTGAAAAACTGAATGATTGGGTGGATAAAGGATGGTTATAAGTGTATCAGTTGTTTACTCATGATTGCAGGGCTGATGGGAGCTGAGGCTTGCTGTCACTGCAAAAAATTGTAAATCGAACTCGCATGAGCTGGACCACCTATACCTGAGCTGTGTCTCCTTTCAGCTCTAAAATTACCAACATTATTATTTTTAGCTTTCAGTTTAAGCTTTCTGGGGCATAAAGATACAGTGGCAACACATTGATGTAACAAGAGGCTTGTATTTTCCTTAGTAAAATATTAAGGATGCACGTAGGTTCCAGTGCACTTTAATGCTTTGATTTATTGCAGAGGAGGATTATCTTTTTTTCCCCCCCCTGGTCTCTTGATGCTTTTCTATAATCATAATTCACATTTTGGATTTGGTTTTAAGGTTAAGTCATTGATTTTATTGAGAATGGCATTATAAAGTTCCAACAAGACTTGTTGGTAATGGCATTATTTTTGCTATGCCTGAGTTCCCTCTCTAGTCATGAGTTCTTAAATTATGAGATGCAATAAAAGCCACCTGAAATGTACTTAATAATTAACTAAATTTTAAGAGCTTAGATCATTGGAAAGAGTTCTTTGGGAATTAGTGTTGAATGCAATCTTATTTTGCTAAATTCTGTCCGGTGCCACTAGCACTCAGGTGTCACTAGCACACAGTATGGCCACTTCAGTCTGTTCTTCATTAAAACTTTGTTAGGAGTGCTATTAATGTGCTCCTTTGTTTTAGGGGGACAGGAGTGGGAATAACACACTTAATAGGTAAGCCTTAATTCAGGTAAATTTTTTCCCTGAAATGAAACTGTTGAGAAGTATAGAGCTTCAAGTTTTGTGTAATAGCTTACAGTTTCTGTTGAAAATTTACGATATGAATGTAAGGACTTTTGATTCCCTTGTCTTTAAATGGTGATTTCCTTTTATTGTATTTACCTATTTACCCCCCCCAGCTGTCCAAGCCTAAAACCTCAATAATTTTTCATAGCATAGGTCAAAGACAAAGTACCAAATTTCAGGAAAAAATTACAGATAATGTGCATTCATTGTATGTGTACATTATATACACACCCAAGTAACCTCCAGCACAGGCAAGATTTAGAACAGCCACCACTCAGGCCTGTTTTGTTACGCTTTTGCTACCTTGCAACGCATACTCTGTCCTGTCATGTCTATGTCATACTATCCTAGCTCCAGTGCCACCTTGTCTGTGAATCCTTTTTTGATTACCTCATTTTGAAGTAACTTTCTTCTCTTCCGGACTTTCCTGTCAACATTTATCATTCTTTTCTGTCCTTGATGGCTAAACCAATGTATGCTCATAGTTCATGGTAGTACTTTATTTCTTGACCAAGTGGATAAGTGTAGTATTTCTCAAATGTCACTCATTCTTACATCATCTTCAAAATTTTGGCCATATCTGCATATTTGCTGTGTACTTATCTTCTTTGTATTTCTTTATATACGTGTAGTTATTAATATAATTTTTAAAGATAACTGGAAATAATCACCATAAATATAAAGTATCACTTGCCATCAACAGAAAGTAGACATAAAGTTGAAAATAATGAAGACAAAACTTGTTAAATTCTAGAAACTGTTGGGTATTGAACACTCTTAAGTCTAAAACTTGCTGTTCTTCGTTTAAAAGGGAGATAGCAAGAATTACAGAGGTATTGATAACATTCTGCCATCAATCTGAGAACTTCCTGATGCAGAGCAATTACAAGAGAATGAAGAGGGAATAAATTCCTCACTGATTCAGTTTCACTTAGCCCTCCCCTTGGGCCGCATAAAATTATCTCACATCTGATTGGTGGCCAAAATTTGGGAAGACACAGGATTAATCAGGGCCTGAAAATTGCTTAGGATTTTATCTGTGAAAGAATTGGGAAATACAACCTTAATTGCAAATTAAAAGATGTACTAGAGTTAACTTTAAAAATGCAGTAAAAAGACAATGATCATTATTGAGTTAGATAAGTGTCTATTTTTTTCAAAAAAAGTTTTTAATGTTTCTAATGTTACTTTTACAAATAAAACATCCACCTTTTTATTATTAGGATATCATAGCGGTAAGATAAACCTTTGAATCTAAAGAAATATAAAAATCATTTGGCATCTTTTATATGACAAAGTGATGACTATTGATTCAGGACTGATGAAATATTGATAATATGTTTATTTGGCAAAGCTGCTATAAGCATGGATAGATAATAAACAAGAGACTATAATACCTCCCTTATGTCTTCCTTTGATCACTTTTTAAGTTTGAGCTAGAGTTTAGTATTTCCATCCTAAAGAAGACATTTCTGGCCTTTTTTTTTTCTTCTGAGGTAATGAAAAATTCTCCTCTCTTATAGAAAGAGTTTAATGTGAATAGGCAGAAAATTCCCTACTCTTGTTCTGTAAAGTACATCATGTATTTCAACTTGCTGTGGTTATATTGAGGCTTATATATGTATTGTGAGCTTAATGTTTAAATTACCGTTATTTTGTGTTCATGAACAAAGAGGTCAGGTGAATAGACCATTTACTTTGGTGTTTCTGTTTTCCAAAAAGTAATTTACCTGAATGGTAGTACTAGGTTTAGGAGTATACACTATAATTTGCTACTCAGCCAGAGGTCAGATTGCTGTTAATCTAAGGTTCTGGGTTACAACTTCAGTTTGGAAGTAAGAAGAGAGCCCTCTTGATGAATAGTCTTTATTTCGTAAAAGAGCTTTCACCCAAACAAGTAGTTTCTTTCCTGTGTCTCTGCTATAAAATAAAGCGGCAGGATAGAAGCAGTGCAGATAAAATCTTACATTTGAAAGTAACAACAGACTGTAATCAGAAAAACTGTAAAAATACAGCAGTTTTAGTCCTTTATGTTATACAGGTAAATAACTGCTTTGTGTGTCTGTGCGTGCGTGCGCGCGCGCTCTGTACCAGCTACTTGAAACCCTTAGAATATGTGTTAGTATAATCAATCAAATTTTCCGAATAGCTGGAACTGTTGTATATTGTACACCATCCCAGTCTGCTTGTCTTAAGCGTGATATACTTTGCACGGTGGCTTTTCATATACATTTAACATAAGCCTTATGATGTCTTGAATTTAAAATTTCCTGGACAGAAGTTTTTCTTTGTAGAAAAAAAAAAAACAATATAGTACTTGCTTTAAAGTTAGTGTCTGTCACTTTGGAAGAAAAATAAATATTTAAATGACTGCCATATTGTATACCAGCAATTCCATAAATATTACCACCAGTTAATCAGGAGTTTACCCTTAAGCCTGAAAAGGGATTCCAGCAACATGATTATTTTTATGGCACCTGTCCTTTTATTGGAAGGTTATCTTCAAAGCATTGTGCCCCAAGTCTACCTGATTCTTGCCTGTTAGTTTTATGTGATGTGATAACTGCTGTTTTTATTATGTTTTTTAAGTTAATAGTATATAGGTTGTGATTTAAAAAGTAAGTATTCGGTCGGTTGCCTTCTTGTGGATGAATTCCTTCAGTGCGCAAAAGTTTATTTTGGTGTAGTCGCAGTAGTTACTGCTTGTCTTTCTTGGCTTGCTCTTCTGTTCCACTGATGTGTCTGTTTTTGTGCCAGGACTAATACTGTTTGGATTACTACAGTTTTGTAGTGTATCTTGAAATCTGGAATTGTGATACCTTCAGCTTTATATCCAATAAGGCGTTAATGTCCAAAATGTATAAAGAACTTAATACAACTCAGCACCAAAAAACCCCTCAAACAATCCAGTTAAAAAGTGGGCAGAGGACCTGAATAGACTATTGTCCAAAGAAGACATACAGATGGCCAACAAATACACGAAAAGATGCTCAACATCAGTAATCATCAGGGAAACGCAAATCAGAACCACAATGAGCTATCACCTTAAACCTGCCAAAATGGCTAAAATCATAAAGACAAGAAATAATAAGTGTTGGTGAGGATGTGGAGAGAAAGGAACCCCCATGTATTGTTGGTGGGAATGCAAATTGGTATCGCCACTGTAGAAAACAGCATGGACGTTTCTCAAAAAATTAAAAATGTAACTACCATATGATCCAGCAATTCCACTGGGTATTTATCCAAAATAAAAAAAAAAAAAAGAAAACACTAATTAGAAAGATTTGTTGCAGCATTATTTGTAATAGTCAAGATGTGGAAACAACCTAAGTGTCTACTGACAGATGAATAGATAAGGAAGATGTGGTGCACACACACAATAGAAAATTACACAGACATAAAAAGGATGAGATTGTGTCATTTGCAACAAAATGGATAGACCTAAAGCATATTGTGCTAAGTGAAATAAGTCAGACTGAAAAAAGACAAATAGCATATGCTCTCACTCATATCAGGAGTCTAAAGAAATGAATGAACAAACAAAAAGCAGGATCAGACTATAAGAATACAGATAATTGATGGATGTAGAAGGGGAGGGAGTGAGGGGATGCGCAAAATGGACGAAGGGTAGTGGAAATACAGGCTTCCAGTTATGGAGTGAATAAATCATACTATGAGGAATATATAGTCATTGATACTGTAACAGCATTGTATGGTGACAGATGATGGCTACACTTGTGAGCATACCATAATGTGTAAACCTGTCAAGTCACCTGAAACTAATGTAACATTGTCAATTATACTCAAACAATTGTTTTAAATAAAATATTTTTGAGAATAAACTCTAGTCATCTATGGATAACAAATTATCTCAGGGGTGCCTGGGTGGCACAGCGGTTAAGCGTCTGCCTTCGGCTCAGGGCGTGATCCCGGTGTTGTGGGATCGAGCCCCACATCAGGCTCCTCTGCTATGAGCCTGCTTCTTCCTCTCCCACTCCCTCTGCTTGTGTTCCCTCTCTCGCTGGCTGTCTCTATCTCTGTCAAATAAATAAATAAAATCTTTAAAAAAAAAAACAACAAATTATCTCAAAATGTAGTGATTTAAAACAATACTTTCAGTTTCTTTCAGAAGCGATTGGGAAGCAGTTTGGCTGTGAGGTTCTGGCTTCAGTTTTGTGAGGTTGCAGTCAGATACTATCCTGGACCGCCCTCATCTTTAGGTTCAGTTGGGGTCGGAGCACCCCTTTCCAAGGTGGTTCACTTGTATACTAGCAAGTTGTTTCTGGCTGTTGAAGGGAGGCCTAAGTTTCTCTCCATAGGGCTACTTGAAGTGTCCTTATCACTTAAAGGCTAGCTTGCCCCAGAATGAGTAATCCAAGGGACAGCACATAGACCAGCAGTGATTTTGTGTAGGAGGGGTGACTGTACAGGAGAATGAATATCAGGAGTTGAGGATCATTGGAGGCCACCCTAGAATCTAGCTACCACATTTTATAAAGCTAGTATATTTGTCACTAACTAGTAAGCAGTACATAATTAATATGCAGTTTATACACAGCTCATGGTTTTAGAATACTTAAAGATTAACTCAATATGCCACTTGATTACATTACTAAATGAAGCACATACTTTAGCCACAAAATTCTTAGTTTCTGTGGTTCTTTGGGGAGTGGTGGGATGATTCTGGGTTCAAATGTAACACTAAAGATACAGATTTTCTTCATTTTGATTTTCTTTTTGTTATTTCTTAGATGAAGAAGGGAGGAAATGCCACATGTTACCCAGCTACTGTTTGATTTTCTATGGGGGCATTACTCCTTTACTTTTTAAGAAATTAAGCTTATTTAATACCAAAAAGAGGGAATAATTTACATGATTTTAAAAGTGTGAAAAAACGTACAGAGAAGAGGTTCCCTCTCCGTGGCTCCCATCTATGCAGTTTCCACCTGGCCAACTGGAAGTAATCAGTTTTATTTTCTTGTGTGTGCTTTTGGAGCTATATCATATATATGCAGATTATATGACTATATTTTTCCCATTTTATATAAATGGTAGCATAGTATGAACACTGTTGTGCACCTTGATATTTTTTTTTTTAGTTCATATGTTTTAGGAGCATTTTCTAAATCAATACATAGACTTTATTCATTCTTTTTACCAGCCATGTATATTCTGTTGTCTTCAATTTTTATAATTGCTGTTGGTCATTTACTGTGAGTCAGGCAAGGACTGACTAGGAGCTGGGGATGTGAGAGCTGAAAATGATAGATGAGTACTCTATCACAGGAATGAACACCCTCGGGAGTCCCACAGTTCAGTTAAGTAAAGCACAGTAAGTTCTGTGGTAGAGGAAGTTCAGTGCGTAGTGGGAGTTCACGAGAAGGAGGTGTATATGTGAGTGTTGGAGGGAGAGAGTAGTTAGGGAAGACTTCACAACAGGGATAAAATCTGAAGCCTGAAAGATGAGTAAGTACCAGCCACGTTAAGTTGAGATTTAGTGTTTCAGGCAGAAGGAAGTTTTAAAAAGACTTAAAACATATTACAAAGCTATTGTAATTTTATTTATTTTATTTTTTTTAATTTTTTTTTAGATTTTATTTATTTATTCGACAGAGATAGAGACAGCCAGCGAGAGAGGGAACACAAGCAGGNTAATTTTTTTTTAGATTTTATTTATTTATTCAACAGAGATAGAGACAGCCAGCGAGAGAGGGAACACAAGCAGGGGGAGTGGGAGAGGAAGAAGCAGGCTCATAGCAGAGGAGCCTGATGTGGGGCTCGATCCCATAACGCTGGGATCACGCCCTGAGCCGAAGGCAGAAGCTTAACTGCTGTGTCACCCAGGCGCCCCTATTGTAATTTTAAAACAGTGTGGTACTGACATAGAGGCAGACATGAAGACCAGTGGAGTAGAATAGAAAGCCCTGAATTAAATTCTAATGTCTATATGGTCAAATAATCTTCAACAAAGAGTGCCAGACCAATCAATCTAGTAAGGACAGCCTCTTCAACAAATGCTATTGAGAAAACTGTATATCCACATGCAAAAGAATGAAGTTGGAACCTTATTTTATGCTATATGAGAAATTAAAACAGATTGAACATAATACCTAAAACATAAAACTTGTAGAAGAAAACATAGGGGAAAAGCTTCATGACATTGGGTTTGGCAGTGATTTCTTGGATATGACAACAAAAACGGGTAACAAAGGCAAAAATAGATAAGTGGGACTACATCAAACTTAAAAACTCTTATGCATCAAAGAATACAATCAAAAATATAAAAAGGCAAACACCAGAATGGGAAAAAATTTTCAGAAATGTATCTAAGGGGCTGATATCCTGATTATATAAAAAACAGCTCAGCAACAAAAACAACCCAATTAAAAAATGGGCAAAGACTTGAATAGACATTTCTCCAAAGATATATACAAGTGGTCAAAGCATATGAAAAGATTTTTAGCATCATTAAACAAATGCAAATCAAAGCTGCCATGAGATGCTACCTCACACCTGTTTCAAAGGCTACTATCAAAAAAAAGGAAAAAATGTTGGCAAGGATGTGGAGAAATTAGAACCCTTATTGTACTGGGGTGGAAATGTAAAATGGTGTTCCTCTTAAAAACAACTGCCATGTGGTCCAGCGTTCCCACTTCTCAGTATGTTCAAAAGAATTGAAAAGAGGATCCTAAAGAAACATTTGCACACTCAAGTTCATAGCACTATTCACAATAGCCCAGAGGTAGAAAACATAAATGTCTATGAACAGATGATAAATATACATATAGGATCGAATATTATTTAACCTAAAAGGGAAGGAAATCCTTAAGGTCCATGCTGGACATCAACCTACTTTAAAAAAAAAAAAAAAAGGTGAGGGGGGAAGAAAATCTTGTCAATACTACAACATGGATGAAACTTGAGGACATTATGTTAAGTGAAATAAGTCAGTCACAAAAAAGCCAAAATACTGTATGGTTCCACTTACCCGAGATAATCTAAAGTAGTCAAATTACAAGCAGAAAGTAAAGTGCTGGTTGTTAAGGGCTGGCAAAGAGGAAAAAGAATTTTTTAATGTGTGTGGAGTTACAGTTCTGCAAAATGAAAAAATTCTGGAGGTTAATTGCACAATGTGAGTATACTTAACACTACTGAACTGTACACTTAAAAATGGTTAAAATAAAATTTGTTTTTTTACCACAATTAGAAGAGATAAATAACAAACTTTTAGAAACATGAAGCATATATGCATTTTAAAATGCTATCCTGTAATGAAAGCTATGTTTCTAAATATTGAAAAAGGGGCTGATGAAAGAATGAACCTAGAGGGGTTGAATCAGGAAATACTGTACTGGATCAGGTGGTAGAGTATGTGACTCCCGATCCTCGNTGATCCTCGGCTCATGAGTTCAAGTCCCACGTTGGGCATAGAGCTTACTTAAAAAAAAAAAAGATACAGAGTCATAGCATTTTGGATATAGTTGGAAAGAAAATTTTTAAGTGATGAAAGGGAGAGTGGAGCATACTCAGAAAAGAACATATNTTTTAAGTGGTGAAAGGGAGAGTGGAGCATACTCAGAAAAGAACATATTTAAAGGCACTAAGGTGGGAAGCAGCAAGTCTTTTACAGTTGGCTAGTTTTAAAAAATATGCATTGGTGCTTGTTAAAAATGGTAAGGCCAGTTTTACTAAGGGTCATCATGATAGGTATAGGGAACACTGCAATGGGATTTTACAGTGGAGGAGAGAAATCAGCCTCAACTCTGAATACAGCGTGGGCAGGTGCTGGTTCCTAACCTCCTCAGAGCCATTTTCTGAAATCTGAAACCGGTCGTCTGGAGAGAAAGAAGTGACAGAACAAAGAGATGAACCACTCCAAATCTAAAGGTGGCAAGTTTAATAAGTGAAAGAATTTATATATGAGTCTTGTCTTGGGTGGCCTCAAAACAAGTAGATCTCCACACCCACTCACCTGCTGGAATCTTAAAAGTTTACATCGATGCCTTCCCTGGGTTCAGTCATGTATCCAGTCCAGGTAGCCTCCACGCCATGTTTCTATCTCAAGGCTGTATCCTTAGAGCAGCATCTGGGAGCAGGGAAAGCAAGCAGAACACAAATTTTAAGGACAGGGAAGGAAGTGGGGAGACTCCAGTTGCCTGGGTCCAGCTCGTGAGTCAACAGGCAGTCACATCTTCTTGATGATCTTCTCCAACAGCAAGTGGGACTTTACAGCCAAAGAGCAGGGTGGGAGTCAGAGGATGGAAAATGACTCTAAGAGGAAACATCAGGGGTAAGTGGAGGATTCTGGCTAAACCGACCTAACAGGATTCTTGCTGAAGATAGATTGGGGTGTCTGGATGATGGAGGATGAGGATCCTGGTCAGATACTGAAGGTGGGGGTTTCTGGTNTACTCTTTAGTCCTATGATTAAGAGGTTGTGTTTCATTTCTAAGTAATTGTTACAATTATAGCAATGATAGGGTATTTCTTAGGTATTAAGTAAGCCCTGGGCTAAAGTGGTTTTTGTGTACTTGAAGTTTACT
>NC_048236.1:33413250-33418575 GCF_002007445.2 Ailuropoda melanoleuca
CCGGGATCACGCCCTGAGCCGAAGGCAGACGCTTAACCGCTGTGCCACCCAGGCGCCCCAATAAATAAAAAATCTTAAAAAAAAAAAAACACAACACCTAAGCATGATAGAAAGATGTCCTCATTTATTACTATTCATGAAGTAGACACTGCTCGGTGAAATTTGTGTTCTGGATGAGTAGATCTGATTGTAAATATTACTGTATTTTGGCAGTGTGAACTCTCATAATTAACTGCCTGATCTTTCAAATAGGCATTTACCTCCTGATTACTATATAGTAGAACCAGCACATTCCAGGGTTGGTTCTCAGTCTGTCTGGTTAGAATACTAAATTTTAGCAGTTAATGTGAAGCTATAGATTCCAGGGAACTTTTCACACTTTCCAAACTCAGAAGAGGTGAACTGCCACATGTCAGGAATGGAAGTTATTTCTTGCTTGGTACAAGTTCTGATTGTTTGCATGGGGTTGTGCCTCTTGGTTACTTGGCACACTCAGGAGACCAAATCATAGTTCAGAAAAAGATTGAACACGGAGTGAAATGAATCAAAGGGTACCAGGTGTTCTTTCAACAATTTTTTTTTTCAAGTTACGATTATTTCTTCTTTCAGGTATATATATAAATATGTATTTTTATAATGCCTGGAAAAGTCATGTAATATGAGCATATATCCTTTTCTCTAAATCAGTGGTAGATTCATGTTGAGAAGGTTTTACCTTTTCATTTCTTCTCTACTTTCAGCAGCATACCTGTTTTCCAGTCTCATCAGTTTCAAGACTATAGTTTCTTTTACGTAATTTGTGTTCCACTTTTGTCTCCTTACTGGGCTTTGGAGATAACCTGGGCTTTCCTAAAACACAGTTTTAAATATTAAAACATTTTAAGAGAGTTTTTGATTTCTGATAAATATTCTTGTAATTCTTGTTTGAGAAGTTAATATTGACTACCCTCGTACTTGATTTCATTCTGTACTCTGCTTGATAATCTGTGTTGCCCTATAGAATATTCAGTTAGTCTTTTTGCTGTAATATGCTGGCTGTATTGATAGTACTTCACTCTATATAAAAACAACTGTTTTAATTGTTAGGAAGGGTGGCAAGAGATGGAGGGTAGGTGGGTGCTTAATAGGCCAGAGGTCCCCCACTTGAAATAAGTTCTTTTTCCCTGATGGAATTTCAGTAATCATGGCCATTTACAGTTTTATTTTGTTGTTTTTCAGCTAAGAGTAATAATTTTCAAGGGAAACAAAAGAATGTAATGCCAAATTAATGGGCAGTCAAAAGTTCGAAAATAACTTGCTCTTCTTTTGCTGGAAGCACAGATATTTTCTCTTATAGGCTTATTTCTGATCTTGATCATACATGAGTTATGAAAACCTGAATTTGGAAAAGTACACATAAAGTAATAGAGTGTCAGTATATAAAAATTATTTGTTGCGATTTTCTTGCTAGCAAGTGTTCTAGCAACTACCTAGCAATGTGTACTGCCCTAACAACATTGCACTCAAATTTAATTCTGAAAAAAAAAGTTAATATTTCTTACTTTTTGTTTGTTTCTCTTTTCCTTTTTTAGTAAATTAAGGGAAAATAAGAAAACAGCAGAGCTGATTAAAACTGCCAACCTTCTTTTTAATTCCTTTGAGCCTTATTATATGTGGGATTACGTTGCACGCTGGTTTGAAGAATGTTGTAGGTATGTTAAACTGTTTCATTTGTTTTAATAGCATCCAAAGCCAATTTTTTTGAGTCTAATGAGAAAAATGTTCTTATATGGATACATTCTACTACTGACAACTATTAATTATTTAATAACCATAATCTGGCTCTGTCATGTCACTCTAGAACATAGAATCATTGATCATATAATCTTAGAATTGCAAAGTAGTTTAGAAAACAAGTTATTTAGTTACCAGCGTAGATGAAATATTTTCCCTCTCCAATCTATAGTAATCCGGTTTTTCTTCATTGTAGAGAAAATACCGAATTTGTGGCTGTTGCCTCAGCACATTTTACCAAAGTGATTCCCACTTTTAATAACAAATTCCTTGGTCATTCTTGTGTTTTTTAAATCCTAGAACTAGCCCATATATTGTCACTGGTGAGTGAAATGGTGAGTGAAAAATGCCCTCTACCTCTTAGGACATAAAGTTTAAAAACTCTGAAAACCCAAGAATACTGGTGAACCTGAGTGGAATCTCTGGATTCTAGACCAGATCTTCTCAGAACAGATTAACCTCTCAAGCCTTGGGAACATGTAGTCATAAAGGAAGCATGTGTGATCTTGGAATTAGAAGTTTTTTAAAAATATAAAACATTAATCCCTGTATTGGTTTAGAAAGTTGTTTGCTTACTCATTTGACAGATAATGAGCACTTAGGAAAAGAGACAGTCTCTGTCTTCGAAGACCTTGTAATGGGAGCAGTAATATATGCACATGCTTATTCCTAGTATTAGATTAAAAGTTATAGATACCTTGCGGCACCTGGGTGGCTGTTAGTTAAGCTCTGCCTTTGGCTCAGGTCAGGATCCCGGGGTCCTGGGACCGAGCCCTGCATTGGGCTCCCTGCTCAGCGGGAGTCTGCTTCACCCTCTCCCTCTGCTCCTCCCCCCTGCTTGTGTTCTCAGTCACTCTCTCTCTCTCAAATAAATAAATAAATAAATAAATAATCTTTATTTAAAAAGTTACAGTTACCTTAATAGATTAAAATGTGGTAGGAATAATGAGGAATTATGAATATCTTTTTGCCACCTAGTTCTGGCCTGGGCTTCCACCTTCCTTTCTACATTCACAAATACTCACCCACCATTCTTTACCCTTCTGTACTATTCCCTGAACACACAGTGCCTGACCCTTCACTCTTGCTGCTGAGCCTTCACTTGTGCTATTTCTTCTAAAACATTCTCCCCCCACCCCACCCAGCCCATATGGGAAATCCTATAGAGAGGTGACCCAACTTTCAGGAGCCTCCCATGACTCCCTCAAATCTCCCATCAGAATCAATTCCTACACTGCCACATTGGTATATTTATTTGTCTATATGTTTATATTTCTTGCTGGCTAGGGACTCTCTCATATTCTTTGTGTCTTCAGAGTGTAGGGCAGTATATGGTCTTACAGAACTTACATGATTTAAAGTGAATGTATGTTGGAGGAATGATCAGAAGAGGCCTCCTGGAGGAAGATGATGTTTGATCTCAAACCAGGAAGGGAGGATACATTCTGGATTTGAGAGAATGAAGTTGAGGGAGGACAGCAAATCAGGAGGACAAGTTGGTATTAATAAAAGTCCCTGAGGTTATAAATAAAACAGCAAATAATCCATTTTAACTAGGAGATGGCATGTGTAGTGGGAGCAAGTCCAAGAAAGTGAGATGCACCCAGAGCCCTTGGACGCGCAGGCTGGGGTTCCGGGGAGTTTGAGCTTAGGAATCTTCGTTGGACATTTTCCACTCGGAGTTCAGTGTCCTGGGGGCAGGGGATGTTCACAGAAGCATCATTGTGTGTGTCCAGTGTTGATTCTCATTAAAAAGAAAGCAATGTATGTATGATATGAATATTCATATCAGTAGTATACTTGATAAAGCGAATTTTGTCGTTTTAGGAGGACACTGCACGCCAGACTTCAGATGGGGCCTGGAGATAGCAGTGAGTCATCTGAGTTACAGCTGACGAATTTCTGCTTACTGGTGGATTTTTTGTTGGATATAGTTTCTTTGGTAAGACCACCTTGGTAAAAAAGTATTGAGGAAGTGTAATAACAGTAGTTCAAATATTTCATGTTGGAGACAGACCTTATCTTTAAATAAATTTCATCTTTAAAGTTAAATTGATTTTTTTCTCTTTTGGCATAACTTTTTTTCCTAAGTTTTTCCAAGTGTTTTTCCTCTGACATATGAATAATACATATATAAGTCTTATGTAATACATGGAATATACTTCATAACTGCATGTTACTGAAATCTTAAGTGTTTAACGTATAGTGGTCTAACGCTGCATTTATACTCACTAATAATTCTTTCTATTAAATGAAGACTGTTGGAAATCTTTTCTCCTTTTCTCTCCTCAATTCTTTGCTTTCTCCTTTTGAAGCCTACTAGAAGTATGAGGGTGCTGTGTCAGGTATGACATTCGGCCTGTCTTTTGTCTTTAACTGATTGTATTCACTTTTTTAATACTATAATTTCTGTAATATAGCTGATAAAACTGGGGGTATTTTATCATACATACCTTGAAGTACTTAAATTGAGAATTTGGGAATAGAAATTTTTTAAGTCCGTAATGAGCATACAATGTTAATTAAGAGCATGATACCTATAAAATATTGCAGATGAGTATAATTATTTCTTTTGTTATGTACATTAAAAATAAAAGAAATAATAGAATTTTGGGGTTATACATTATGTAAACTTGTGTCATTTCACTTTCCATCTTCAGGAGACTTACATTGAAATCCAGACAGAACACTTGCCCCAGTTACTACTCAGGATGATTTCTGCCCTGACCAGCCATCTCCAGACATTGCACTTGTCTGAACTCACAGATTCACTCAGGCTCTGCTCAAAGATCCTTAGCAAGGTTCAACCTCCACTCTTATCTGCCAGCACTGGAGGTGTGTTGCAGTTTCCAAGTGGGCAGAGCAGCTCGGTCAAAGAATGGGAAGACAAAAAGGTAAGGTTTGCTATTATTTTTGGTATTAGACCAATTATATTTCTTCAAAGCAGAATACTTTATAGTCATTTAGATATCAGTGAATTTTTTTCTAGACTCGAGTGTTGTGGCAGTAGTCCATCTTGTAGGCTTTTGGCAGTTTAGCTGTCTATAACAGCCCTCCACTAGAAATACAATGCCGACAACATATGTAATTTTTAACTTTCTGGTAGCCACATTAAAAAAATAGAAGCAGGTGAAAATAATCTTAATTATATTTTATTTAGCTCAATATAGCTAATATATTATCATTTCAACATAATGACAATGTAAAATCGATATAATATTTTAAAAATTAAATATTTTACGTTCTTTTTTGTACCAAGTCTTCAAAATTCCAGCATATGTTTTATACTTACAGCATTGAAGTGCAAAATTTTTATCAGAAATATTTGATCTGTATTTAATTTTATAAAATATACATTTGAAAAATTAGATTTACATATCCAAGTTGTTCTAAACATATTTAAAAGTTTTATCATAACTAAATTAAGTATTACTTTTTGAGTTTTAAATTAAATGTAAAAAAAATCCTTTGTCAGATCAGCCATGTCTGACGAGCTCAGTAGTCACATGAGGGTAGTAGCTACCATACTGGACCGCAGGTTTACAATCTAAA
>NC_048236.1:33418675-33439568 GCF_002007445.2 Ailuropoda melanoleuca
ATGAGCCTGCTTCTTCCTCTCCCACTCCCCCTGCCTGTGTTCCCTCTCTCGCTGGCTGTCTCTGTCTCTGTAGAATGAATAAATAAAATCTTTAAAAAAAAAAGAATCTGCTGTCTGTACTGGACATGCTTCAGTCTCTAAAAAGTGCTGTTTCACAAGCTTACTTTTCGTTAGATTTAATGGTAAGAACTAGAAATTCCTTTTAGATTAATTCTAGTTCCTTTTTTTCTTCCATTTGAAAACTACATACACCTACTTCTTAATAAATTTGAGGAGTCACATCTGCTAAACTGATGTTACTCCTGAAGAAACTCAGAAAGGCCTAAGCAGAATTGTTGGAAAGTGGCCAGAATTAATTAGGAGGCTTATCGTCACAAAAGTGATAGAAACTATAGTCTTCGGTGCTCTAGGAAGAGCATTAAATAGTATGCTCGTGGTATTGACTTTTTGGCGTCTGTGATCAGAACCAAAATGAGTTCATCCTGTTTACTTGTCAGGACAGCGTTAGGAGAAAAGGGATGAAATAGGTTGTAATACTAAAAAAATATATTAATTTTTTCTAAACTATTTAAAAATCTATAAGTAGTAGATGATGACATGGAGAATTTAATCTTGAAAGAGTAATATCTTCCTAAACATGATATATATTTCAAAAGTTAAAGATATTTGATAACCACAAAAAATCTTAAAAGTCTCTGTGTCACCAAAATACCATGAAGTGGAAAAGGCAGCAACGAGTTGGGGAAAGATTATTTGTGAACTTGCTTAATATGTAAAAATCAATAACCCCATCAGAAAATGAGCCAAGACAGTGAACAAATAGTTCATAGAAAAGAAATGGCCTATAAACACTGGAAAAGCCATACTGTAGAGAAATTCCACTTATAAGTAACCATCATAATAAAGATCTAAAAGTATATTTCTTTTTAACCTTAACAGAAGCATTATTCTAGTTGCAAGCGTACACGGATATCGTCTAGTTGTTCTCCAAGGAAGTTACATTTACCAAAATTCAAAATACGCATTCTCTTCAAGCCAGTTATTCTATTTCCAAGGAGTTAGACTATCACTATACTGTCAAATGTGTACAAAAATTAGTGTTACGTAAGGGTAGCCATTGTGGCATTATTTGTAATAGCAAGAAATGGGACAATCTAGGACTGGTTCAGTCAGTTCATTCCAACACTGGAGTACTGTGTGGTTGTTAAAGAGAATGGGGTTTTATAGGATATTATCTCCAAGATACCTAATTAGAACAAGCAATAGTCATGCTTTTTTTAAGTTTATTAAAAAGGAGGAGGTTGGCTGTGTGCAGATGTGCTCTCTTATGCAGGAACTCTGGCTGGACACACAGGAAACTGGTGATATTGTGGCATGGAGACAGACTTCTGTAGTGTGTCCTTTTATACTGTTTGAACTTTTCCCATAGTCAGATATTAATTTTACTTAATTGAAGACAAAAATAAAAATAGAAGGGAGGTATTAAAGAAGTCCTATTTTTTTATTTCTTTGCCCCTTTGTGTGTGTGGGATCATCTGGCCAAGTACATGGTAGAGACTGTGCCCATTAACAGATGAGGATGGAATCATTTAAGTTACTTGCTTTGTGCTCATGAAAAAAAAAATGAACACTTTATTTACTGTTTACAACCCTATGAGGTCATTAATAGTTATCTTTATTTAATGGTGAAGAAAGGGTCAGGTGAAGAATCACGTCATATTGGAATCACGAATTGGAATCTGTGTAAGTGGTGGGGTCGTGACCTTTCCACTGTACTTATGTGGCCGTGTCTTACATGGCACATCTCGTCTTAGCGGTGTTGGTATTCTTCTATATGCAGGTACCGGTGGGCCTTTATTCCAGAAGCCTCGGATGACTCCGGTTTGGAAGTCAGAAGGCAGGGCATACACCAACGAGAATTTAAACCTTATGTGGTTCGACTAGCAAAACTTCTTCGGAAAAGGGCAAAGGTATTGCATCCTTCTTTTTCTTTGTAGGTGTAAAAAGACAAAATTTGTTAAGCGTATCTATATCATGTCTTATGTACTTTATATCTTTCAGTGTGTATCAGGCTAATTAGAGATCTTTGCCCCAGAAAACAATAATGAATTTGGCGTGCTCGTCAGAGAGCCTTTGTTCCAAATCTTTCGTCTTTTTTTAACATTAAAATTTTTTCAGGGACACCTGGCTGACTCAGTCAGTGGAGCATCCGACCCTTGACCTTGGGGTCATGAGTTCGAGCCTCATGTTGGGTGTAGAGATTACTTACAAAAAATAAATAAAAACGCAAAATTTTTATTTTTTTCAAAACTGTAAAGTTTGGGGATGATGTGGGTTTGCAGTATGTGCTTTGAGTGCTCAGAAATTTTCCAGTCTTCTGGGGTCCCCAAATCAGGCAGCAGCCCCTAAACTAAACCGCACTCCACGAACAGTGGGATGGAGGAAAGTGATCAAAGAGGGGGTTGTGCTTGCAGGATCTGAGGAACTTGATTTAAAATCAAGTTGTTTCTTTAGGAACCAAGTAAAAGGGAGAGATGAAGGCGAAAGTTGGATCCAGAGTTTAGGACAGGACGTGGGTACTTCTCACTTTGATATTACAGGGTTTGAGAAGATAATCATCACGACCAATCCAGAAGCCTTGTGATGACGTATATGAGCCCAGCCACATGCGCTCTGTCATCCCTGCATCTCATTAGTACTGACCGTTTTTTAAGACCCGCCTCTGTATCTAGAGGATAAACAAGACAGCCTTTTGCCTAAAAGGTGTCCCCTAGAGTAAGAAAACAGTTTTGATTAGAAAGCATTTTCTACACTTTAAACAAGGTCTTCATGGCCAAGCATACTTTTCATTGGAACAAAGGCTATGAGTTCTCCTCTTTCCTTCCACAGGACAAGGAGGAGGACTTTAAGACAGTGATTTTGGAGGGATTGGAGATGGCCAAGCATCAGGTGAGGGTGGCTTTTTGATGCTTGTGATGTGGCAGCAAAAGTTGCCACATCTGGACCAAATACTGAGACACAAACCCAGGTCTGGGTCTCAGCAAGTACAAGAGAGGTAAACAGGAAGGAAGTCTGTCTTCAAGTGTAGACTGAGAGGAAGTATCATTTTTATGGAAACGCGTCTGACTTTTTGATTTTGATTATCGAGGAGGTGGTATAGTTCTGATGAAGGACAGCAGGACACCAAAACGAGTGCACTCCGTTATCGGTCAAGAGCTTAGTAGTAAAGGCCCTCTCCTACAGGTCCATCTTGGCAGGAATATAAACAAAAGATTACACCTTAGTTCTCTTACATTTGGAAACTAGTTGTACAGGGCTCAAGCATATTATGCCTTTTCCCTCAGGATAAATTCATCTGTTTACCCTTTAATTACTATTGGACTGTAGTTTGATTTAGGGGACTGGAAAGGTGTGGCATGGTCAGCCACCTCATGGTACAGCCAGTGATGGGAAAGTCAGTCCTGGGACTGTCATTAAATTAAAGCCAGTGTTCTAGTTAAGCCAAAGGAAGAGGTTTTCTATATCTTATATTTGAGATTGGAGGTTAAATAATTGCTGTTTTTTCTTTTTTCTGGCCATAAAAAACTGGATTATCTTTTTTGTTTGCTCCTTTTTTAACCAGTCTATTTTCCAGTCTCAGGATTTTATTTTTAAAAAAGCAAACAAAGCTTGTGATCACACACAAGAATATAAGCTGGATTTTGCATCTGCTTTCTCCGCTAGGAAACTAGTGTTGTTAAAAAATTAACAGTGAAAGTTTCTTAAAAAGTCCCCCTTGATGATTTTTTTTCTCCATTCTCTCTCCACTCTGTGTGTTCTTATATCTGTGATTCTGCCCAAACTCAGACATCTCCAAGTCCTCTCATAACTTTCCCTAGATAGACTGATGTCTACATCTTTGTATAATCTAGTTAGCTTCTTAAACCAGACTCTTGGTACACAAATTATTTTAATTGCATTTACATTTAGTTGACAGAGTTTTTAGAAAACTACATTCTCGTTTGACTTCTCTGCTGGAAGACAGAGTATATTTCCCCACTTTTTAAAATGAGGAACCATTCTGTATCTTGCCCAGGAATGCCCTCCAGTGATTGACTGCAGAGCTGTGACACCAGCCCTGTTGTTTTGACTCCAGGGTTCCGCTCTCCTCCCCATGTTGTTTAACACAAGCAGCAGATAGCAGTGTCTCTCTTGTACTTACAGTTCACTTTGAAGCCTGCTACCATGTTGGGGCAAGTTTATGCCATTTGGCTAAAAGGGAACTACCTGATTTACTAGAGGTGACATGCAGAAGACTACTGTCTCTTCCTAACCTTCTTCTATAATTGCTTAGTCCTGGGTCACTTTCGTGGGAGTCCAGAAATCTGGGAGCTTTTTGAGTATATGCAAAGCACAACATTAACTGTCAATACTTGACTCTCCCTCTCCAAAACCAATTCTGCTAACTAAGCGTACTTACACGCTCCAGTTGGAAAACGTGAGTACAGTGTTGGACCCCTCTACCCACACTTCATAACTGGCACGAAGGGGCTTCATTTAGAAGCAAGAGTTTAATCAAGTCTGGAATGGAGACTTAATGTCATCATTTGTATTTGTTTGTTAACTGTTGCTGATGTTTATACCCTTTGAAATGTTCTCATGGACCATATTCGTCTGTTAGTAACAATGCCCTTGTGTTTTCTACAGAAAAACCCGGAGGAAGACAACTCAGGGAGAACGTTGGGCTGGGAGCCGGGGCACTTGCTGCTCCCCATGTGTGCCGTGCGCAGCATCGAGCAGCTCCTGCCGTTCTTCAGCGTGCTCAGCCAGGTCTTCAACAGCAAAGTCACCAGCCGCTGCGCCGGACACTCAGGGAGCCCCACCCTCTACTCAAACACCTTCCCTAACAAGGACATGAAACTGGAAAGCCACAAACCATTTTCCAGCAAAGCCAGGCAAAAAATAGAAGAGATGGTAGAAAAAGATTTTCTGGAAGGGGTGATGAAAACTTGAAGCACTACAAGTGGTACCATTTAACTATATGTAAATGTAATTATTTAAAACAAATATTGCTCTGAGTTGTATAGTTTTTTGTTTTTTTGGTTTTTTTTGTATGTAACAAAACACATTTCAGGTTGTATTTAATTTAAATATTTGTAAATAAGAGCAAATGTCTGAATGTGGCCTGAATCAAGTTTAAATATTGTTGGCTCATATTGATTATGGTGCCTGAGAGAGATCTATCCATACAGCTATAGTCCATTGTTTTACTGTCCTGAATTGTCTTAAACCTGCAAAATACACACTGCACATTTTTTGCTATTGGTTTCAGGCTTTGTTTAATTTAGATTTGTTGGGATCTTTTTTCTGTTATTGACCGCCTTCTAGTATCAGAATGGTGTCACTGCTCTGTCGGAGGCGTGGTAATGTGTTACAGTTAGTTTTCTCCCACATACCTTCACTAAGAGGAGTAAAGAATACTTGGAGCCTGGGCCATGCAGCCTCCTAAATGCAGCACGAGCATCTCACCCTCTGTACAGAGTAGAGATGCACAGTCTCCATCCCATGCCTCTCAGTTCCTGGGGATGTTCATCGAAGAGGTAAGTCATTTAAGAATCATTCTAAATTTTGCTGTGGAAAAATTGGTTGTATCAAGTCTTCTCCACCCTCCCCATTCATATCAACAGTGGTGAGTCCTGCAAAACAGCGAGCGTGGTTAGGTAACAGTGATGGAAAAGACATTCCAAGGAGCTGATAATAAGGTTTAATTTTCCAGCAGCCCTGATGAATTTTCCCTGCACGTATGAGAAAGTTAATGACTGAATCACATAGCGAAGCCCAGGTACTTTACATTAGTGAGACTGAAATTCGGTAAGTTTCGTTTTTAAAAACTAAATTTAACAAGTATAAGGCTTAACCTACTTCTAAAGAATTACTATGGTAGTGTTTAAGAAAATCCGTTCTAGAAGCAATCTAGTAAGATGCACTGTAAACATATTGATTAGAAATGTGTCTGAACCTGTCACAATATGGCAGTACTATTTTGTGAAAACTTTTTAAAAATCCAGTTTCTCATGAACATAAAAATTGTCTTCAGAAACCTGGCTGGGGCATTTCTCCAACTCCTCCAGCCAGCTGAAATACTGCCAGGCTCACTGCACGTGCAAGGCTATCCGCATTTTCCTGCAAATTACATGAAAGGAGATTAGATGAGAAAGAACATCAGTCAGGTAACTCGCAACTCTGAGGGAACGGGCAGAAACGTCTTGATTTTTGTCTCACTAACATACTTTCTTTTTTTACATCTTTCAGTAAGAAATTCCAAGACTCTTAGAAGAATTTGAGTTTTCCATTTAAGTCAGGTGAGTCCTTAACTAATTTAATCATCTAACTTGATTATCATTCCAAAACTCTTGAGTAATTCCACAAAACCTAATTCTTAGAAGCAAGGCCACAACTGGCCTAAGAGTAAGTGACTGTTAAAGTCCCCGACAGCCTCTCCCTGTCCACCAGAGATTTTTTTTTTTTCACTATATTCTGGGATGGCCTAAGCTTCTGCCAAAAAGCTGCTAGCTGCCTTATAAAATGCCTCCTTCTGAGGGCCTGGTCACCCCACTCTGTATTGCCTCCGCTGTGCCCACACTTTTATCATCAACGGTTTAAGATGACAGTGTGTGAAGAGGGCACATTTTAAAAATCCAGACCGTGAGGTCTTTACCCTATCAGGAGAAGAGCAGAGGGCAAGGCTGTTTAAAGGAATTCGAAGGAAATTATCCAGAGACAAAGGGGCACCCAGGAGGCTCAGGTCATGATCCTCGGGGTCGTGAGATCGAGCCCCCACATCCAGCACCATGTGGAGTCTGCTTTCTTCTCACCCTCTCCTCCCCCCACTTGTGCACTCTCTCAAAGTTCAGAGACAAAGATGAATTTCAATCAGCATGGCTGATGGTACCAGTTAATTTAGACATGGACCTCAAAGTTGGTTAAGCAGAAGGATTGTTTGTTTTTAAAGGGGGGGGGATAAACCACTTTAGGCCACATAAGTCTCTATTAGTTATTCATGCTATTGCTAGAAATAGGGCACTTTGAGGAAGTCTGGAATAAATCAAAAGAAAAATATTTGGGGAAATAAACTGAATGGGTCTAATTTTGTAGTATTAATATGAACTTAAAAATCTGCATAAACAAATCTCTGACATTAAACCCTTAATTATCAGTGAGATTGCAACGCTCTTAAAATCAGTTTTCTTCTCTCTCCTACCAGCCCCCACTACCCATGTTGTCAGACTCTCCCTGCACACTTTCTCAGTAGAACTGTCCCAGCTTACCTGCGAGTCTGCTTCTGCATAGACTCGGACTATATCTTCCGTACCAGAAGGCCGGACAAAAGCTCGGGAAAGCCTGTACGTCTTCACCAGGTCATTGATTGCCTCCTGTAGTCCCAGAGGTGTGACCACTTGTCTTTCAGCATCCGTGGTACTAATAACTTGCCTGTCTGCAACCTATGCACAAACATTTCATATTTGTCACTTTATTCCACTTCCTTTCAGAAGCCTGAGCTCTTCGACACGATTCCCCCCGAAAGATTGTGGCCATTTCATTCTAATAGTAACAGACCTACATTTCAGCTTATTGTACCAAGTGCAACACTGTCAGTAAGGTACCAGAATAAGCACAGAACGCAACTGCGTTAAAATCTGATGGTGCGCCTGCACGGAGGCACCTTGAGATTCTTTCTCTCCCTGTGTCCCTCTACCCGCTCACGAGCTCAAACTCTAATTTTAAAAAAGTTCTACAATTTTTATTTGTGAAAAAAATCTGTTATTTTCAGTTGTACAGCTTCTCTAAAGAATTACCTCTAGCAAAAAGAGCTACCATTTCCATAGTGTCACAGTTACCACTAAAATAATGGCAAGTACTGTAGGACTTAAGTCACTGATCAGATAAAGTGGAAAGTGGCAACCTAAGAGGGTCGTGATAAAAACTGCCCAAATATGCCAAAAACGAATCTGAACAATAAGTAAGTAGCCATTTGTGTGACCTCGGGCTTTACCACCTCTGTCTTTCACAAATTCTGTTGGTGAATGTGTAAACTGGCGTAAATCTGTATAGGCATCAACTACAATCTATATAAAATGCCTTTAAAAAAAATTCTCTCCCTAGCCCACGGGTCCTGCTTTGCAGCATCTAGCCCCAGGAAAGTACTGTATGAACCCAGAATCATGCAAAGGAAGTATTTTCACTTGAAATGACTATCAGGATTGCTTCAGAATAACCTGGGGGATATGGAGAATGGTGGAGGACAACAGCTGAAATCTCTTGAAGCTGAGCACATGGGAGTTTCATTATTTTGATCTCCCCACAATGCTTTAAATTTTCCATAATAAAATCTTCATTATAAATAATATGTATCACTTTTTCTTTAAAGTTTGTAAAGTGACTATTTCTCAAACAATTGGTTATGCCATTTTTTTCTATGCAGTACATGTACACAATGAAAAAAGGAAATACTTTGGAGAGAATACATTTTAGTTAATTTTCAGAAAAGAAGTAATTTTAAAATCTCGCTCCCACCTTAACTTTGAGCTGTCTGTTTGGGAGATCCGTATAAAGAGCATCCCACTGCTGTACAGTCAGACCCTTCCGAGTCAAGATTGCCTCAATCACCAGCATGTCAGAAATAGCATCACCAGCTGCCTACAAGACACAATGCAGGAGAGTAACGCCAGAAAGCTTGGATATGAATGCTCTGTCTTCGAAAACCAATCACAGTCTCCTGTGCTGCCTCCCTGCCCCCACAAAGGATTATTAAACTGGAGTGGATGGAGAAATAAAAAGGGAAAGGAAGACTATAATGTTATACAAAAAACACTGAAACTAGCTCTTGAGAAACTTGCCTCTCATCTTCCTCACTATAAATTAGACTGGATAACTTCTTTTAAGGTTCCAGCATTAACATTCTGTGACTCAAATTTTCCTTTATAACTAGATCCCTTTGGAGATACTATACCATGATGATGGAAGGCGTCATGCATGGTAAAGTGGTATAAGACACACCTGAAGTTGAATCCAGACTCTTCACTGAGTAGCTCTGAGCCCTTTGTTTCTTCATTTATGAAATGGGAATTATAATAACCCCCCTCCCTGTGTTATTGCAAGGATTACACAATGAGGTATGCCAAGTGCCTGGCATGTGCAAGATACTCCGATGTTCGTTCATCGCTTTTGCTGGTCCCACTCTGCTTGCTCCTCCACTGCTATACTGTGATGCATCACATACAGTATACAGACGCAATAGCTGAGTCTCGGCTCTCGGTGGAAGCAACTCATTATACTTGAAAATTTTCATCATGAAACGTAGCGGGAGGGAAGCACATCAATGTTCTATCACTGCATTTCAGTGTACATCTCAACTGCATATACCACTGCGGGAAGGAAGGACTTTTCTACTTTAATTTTTTATTCAGGGGCGCCTGGGTGGCTCGGTCAGTTGAGCATCTGACTTCAGCTCAGGTCATGATGTCAGGGTGCTGGGGTCAGGCTCCCTGCTCCCTGGGAGTCTGCTTCTCCCTCTCCCCTTTCCCCCCGCTCAAGCTGTCAATCAAAATCTTTTTAAAAAACTTGTTTTTATACAGCGTACTATTCTACCTTCTGAATAACGTAAGAGTAACCGAGAGTCTGCCCCCCCCACCAGTTCTGACCTGGTTAAACAAGTCAATAACATTTTCAAGCATCTTAGCAGCTTCCCTTTTCTTATCTCCTGATTCTTTTGCTAGTTGTTTTATCTTTGTTTCAGCAGCTTTACTAAACAGTACCTGTAATGAAAGCAAACACAAAGTCAAAAACCACTATCCATGTCCCAGGCATCCTAGCTAAACCACTTTTGAAAGTCACAATGAATCTGGAAAAACTGAGGGGAAAAAAATAATGGCGGCCTTAGAATGAATGAAATTAACAAGATCAAATCAGAACCCAAAAGATACTACTGGGGGGGTTCATTTATGAATTATAAAACTGGTTATCAAAATTTAAAGAGCTGATTACAAAGAAAATACCACCCTGGTAGAGGCAATATTCATGATGAGTTCATTGTGTTTGCCCCTCGGCCAGCTGCATCCGTTCTATGCAACCAGATTCTTTAAGCCTATCTGTATCCACTTTATTCAGAAGAATATATAATTCAACATAAATAGTGCAGTTTTCTTGTCCTAAAATTTTTAAGGATATAAGCTAGGTAAAAGAAAGTGGTCACCATATTTATCACATTATGGCAAATGGTATCATGGATATTATATACATCACTTTTCCCAAGATTCCTGTCATTTTAAAATTCTTTGCCCGTGATCTTAGTGCCTTCCAAGGCTCAATACTACAGTCAGCACTTGATGAAATAGATGTTTGTTGGTAAACTAAAATACACTCTGTTCAGTTTTTGCCAGAACACAGCCATACCCACTTACCCATCCTACATCAGCTACAGAGACCTTATGGCCCAAAGACTAGAATATTTACTATCTGCCCTTTAAAATCATTTATCAATCTCTGCATTAATTAGATCACTGAAGTTATATATTTTAATTGCATTTCCTAAGAACTTATTTTTCTTACGTTCAAGGCCTCTAGAAGCCAGCTCAGAATTAATGAGGAAAATAATCTGACCTAGATAACATTTTTTTCTGTTGGCCACCTCCAATCCATTTATGAAATGAGGTGAGAGATAAAAATGTTTAAAAAGAAAAATCAACCTTATGAATACACTGAAAGCCACATAATACAGTTCAAAATGGTGAATTTTAAGGCATGTGAACTATATCTCAAATTTTTTAAACATTCTGCCTACAAAAAGCACCCTTGAAATTTTATATGCTTATTTCTAATTACATTCATTTCTAGTTATTCATAACTTAATTCCCAAGCGTTCCAACTGTTCTTGAACTTTGCTTTTACCACCTATGGCTAGTTCAAAGAAAAGCTGTTAAACGATATATAGATGATCTGCTTGTAAAAAAAAGAACTGCGTATTTTTTTAAGAAACTAACAATCATCTCTTCATACTCAAAGATCATAATCTAAAGAAAACCAATTTCACAACACATAAGAATATACTAAGTTAACCAAATAATCTTATTCTACCATCATACTGATCATTGCAACAAAGAGGGATATAACCTATTACCATCCGGATACAGAATTCCCATCATTAAAATATGTCCAGCTAAACAAAGCTGGTTGTAGCTGATTAAGAGAACTTACCGTGCCGTGCCCATTTGCTTCAAAATAAACTCCAATGTCAAACTCCTGAGCCTTGTGGTGCAAATGTTTTACACCAGTTTTAGTACAATAGACAGGCACCTATGACATAGAGTTAAAGAAATGTAATAGCAGTTACTCAATGGGCAAATATTTATCATGTACCTACTCTCCCAAGGATACAACAGTGAACAAACCTCCTGGAGCTAGCTAGTGAGAAAGACAATTAAGCAATTAAAATACAAAGTGGTGTTAGTATGGGAGAGAGAAGGCTCTATAGAAGCCCACAGCCAAAGAAAAAGCCTGCAGGAGAGACAGAGAGACACACACACACACCCCTGATAAGATAATGAAAGATTACAAGTGGGGGAGTGACATGATCTAAACTGTAGAAAGTTCAGTTAGCTACAGTGTGGCGAATGGCTTACAGTAAGGGTCTGCAAGCTTTTATTACAAAAGGCCAAATGATAAATATTTTAGGCTTTACAGACCATATCATCTGTCACAATGGCTCACTTCTGCCACTAGTATAAAAGCAACCACAGACAATACAGAAACAAATGAGCATGGCTGTATTCCAATAAAACTATGAATAAGTGGCAGACTGAATTTGATCCACAGGCCACTGGTCACTATCCCCTGGCTTAGAAGGTTAAAAGAGATTGGTTAGGAGGTTTCTAGGACTAACTCCATTAAGAAATTATGGTGGTTGGACTAGCAACACTGGGCAGCCTAAGTCTTGGATGGATCTGAAAGAGAAGAACAGTTAAGACTGATAGTGGCAAAACTGCAGAAGAGATCAAGATCGAGTAAGATCGGCCTCTGACTGGATTTAAAAGACATCAGGAAAGACTAGAGCTCAAAATACTTCATCCACCCATAGGAAAATGGGCTGATGATTAACAGTTTCTGGAGTATTCAGTTTCTTAAACAGAGTATCTTACCTGTAAGAAATTTTTAAGACAGAACATAAGAAAATACTAAAACAATAACCCAAGTACTGAGAATAATCCCTGTGAACAGCAGGCAGCAGGGCCAGATGGAGTGCCAAGTATTTACCACAACCTTATACTTAAATCAGGTCACAAACTAGCAGCCTCCAGATGTGTTTTATTTTGCCTACTTATTTCTTTGGAATTTTGCATGAGTTGCCCAGACTTAAAAAGGAGATTCACAGAAAAATTCAGATTTTCAGCTTCTCTTGAAGAATCTGACTGAAGGCGACAGCAGTTGGCCTGGTGGGCACTGTTCCTAGTCTTTAGCCCCCTGCTGTATTTCACCTCACCTCTCCATATTCTACAAGAATTTGACTTTGCCATTCTTGCTTAAAAAAGAATGAAAAGGCAATAAAAACTAGTAAAATGCAGCAATTTGAAAAGGGACAGACAAAAGTCGGAAAATAATACACTAGCTAGTGAGAAAAAGAGGCAATCATCTAATTTTGGCCATGAACCCTATAACTCACTCTTGGAACAGGCGACATGGTATAGAGGATGGTCAGTCATTTGGTGGATGTTGGGGGGAAAAAAATTAGATGCAAAACTAGTAACAGATTCCATCCTCAGACCAAACTTTCCCTGTGAGCCTGAACAGGTCCTGTCTGTGGGCTGTTTCCCAGAGTCCAATCTCAGCAAGAACCTCCGGCCTCCCACAACGGATCAAAGTCCTCCCCTGTACCATCCCCCAGGTAATATCTCATTACCCAGCCTGCCTTCAGGAGTTCAGGTAGATTTAGCTAGAATCCTCCCTGACCCCTGATGACTGCTCAGTAATTTTTCGTCTGTCTCCCCCCCGCCCCCACCGTTGCTCTTTGGCTACAGAAGCTCCACTTTTCCTTGTTGTATTAGGACTTGAGCCCAGTCTGTCTCCCCCACTGTGAAACCCCAAAGCAATAGCCCCTATGTCTACTGAACAGGCCCACTTCTCAAGACTTCACAGGGCCATTTGTCACACGCTTTGTCTTAAATGTGCCTGGTAACTGTGGTAGCAGTCAGTGTTCAGTTCTTACCAAAAGAGTAATAAAATCTCTCATATCTTTATAACAAGCAGATAAGGGGCTGGCTCCAAGCTCTAACAGAAACTCTCAGGAGCCTGGGAGACAGGGGTGCTATCTCCCCTGAAGTTATAAAACTTGCTTAGACTTTAAAAAGATTTACATTCATTATAAAGGAGGCAGAGAAAGAATTTACAAGTTTTCTAAAAATGCTCTTAAAAAAAGGGAAGGGGGAGAATCTCTTTCTCTTTTCACATCAGGGACAAATTTTTTTCCTATTTTTGATTTCTACTTACCCTTAAATGGACGACAGCTCAGTTTCATGTATTACGACCTATTCACTTTTATAAGGGCGTTATTTTCCTCACAGAAATATTTTAGAATATATTAAGAAGCTACCAGAAAAGGGAAATGATTCGATACCTTCATAACTTCTTCAAGATACCGTGTTGAACTTCCATTTGCATACGCAGTTTGTACAACACCAATATTCAAACTTTCTCCAATCTAGATAAAAACAATGATAATTGCCTGGCCATCAAAAGTAAAGACACTAACCACAAAAGCAAACATATCATGAGAGGTCTAAAGGATGACCAAATCATTATCCAGTTCAGCTGTGTCTTAGTTTATGCAATAAAGGCCTAAAACGAAAATTTACATGAATGCCAGAAAAAAAGCTAGAATACTTTAGAGCATATTTAAATTCCATAAGAAATCCTTTCTAAAGAAGCTTGTGATTTCTTGCTTTCTCTAGTTATTTTTAATATAAGTATTTACAGAGTTCGCAAAGTATACCTTTTCCCAAATTATAATTACATTCTATACATAAAGCTGGCCTAAGATTTCCAAAAGAGCAAAACAGAATAAACCTTTCTCACATTATTAAGCATATTACAACACAGTAAATACAGCTCTCAGAGGATGAGATTTTCTGTTTAAACCTGAGGCTTTGGGAGTGATGATGGAACTCTCATTAAAGTGAGTTATGAAGAAACCAAAACTTGATAAAGCTTCAAATCACAAACTCTGCCAGTATAAGGAAAAAAAGAGTACTACCTTCAGGTTCCAAATGCCCCATGTTGAAATGACTAAAATTACCGTATCTTCTTGTATTTTCTGGCCACAAAGGTAAGGAACTCCATATGAATTGTGCCTCTGAGACATTCAAATGCCTGTTAGTCACCAGTCAGTCTTGTTTTAAAGGGCAGTCGATCACCCCACCATACCTCCAACAGGAGCTCTTTAAGGAAACTGCTAATTAGTGTTGCTATCTTGTCTCCATCTATGAGATGAAAGTGACCATCTACATCAAGGTAGTAATAAACAATTCTGTCTGCATCTCCATCAAAGGAACAGCATCTTTCATTAGCCTTCATTTCCATTCCTAGCACACAGAATTTTAAAATGCATTTCAGTCATTGAAATGGGAATAAACCTCCATATAAAAAGTTTTTTCTCTTACGTTAGTTACAAGGGAAAAATATTTCACTAAAGTATGATCATAACTGGTACTTAAAATTATCCTTCCAAATAAAAGCCAATGTCTTAATCTTTAAATAGTATAAAGGTTTATTGGTTGTTTTTACAGGGTAAATTCTTTCACAGCTAACTGGAAAAGAATTCTATGCTGAAACTTAATGTAATATTAAAATAAAATTGTTTTATAAGCCAGTTGGTTTGGCAAGACAGGTTCCCATATAGTTTTTTGAAAGCCACAGATATTTGTGAATGCAACTGACCTAGTACTATGATGCCCTTTACATATAAAAAAATACTCAGCAATAGATGAGGTATGTGCTGAGTAATTCTAAGAGAGTGATTTTTATTTGTTCATACCATCAGTAACAAAAAACACTGGTAAGAGCAAAGAATTATAACCTGTGAGAGAAATATGGTTTGTGTAATTTGCATAGTTATCAAAACCTCAGCAACTGTCATGTCAAACTTACTAGAAAATTCTGCGGTTCCTTAGCCATGACAGGAGCAGGTGGACAAATCCAACATGAGACTTCCATGAGGAATATGAATATAAGGTTGACTATAGGGCGTAACACAAACTTCAGGAAAGTGAGAGGGCCTATGATTTTGTTCATGCTGTAGCTCTGTGATGTGGGGCTGCCAAGTGCAAGGCAAGAAAGAATTCTTGAGACATTTTAAAAAGGTGCTTTTATTATAGCGGGGGACAGGACCCACGACCAGAAAGAGCTGCACTGACTGTGGAGTGACTGATTATATACTTTTCCGTTTGCGAGGGGAGGAGGCTGATTAGAGACAAGTTTCTAAGGAATTTCTGCATGATGAAAGTGAGGTTTACAGAACCTTGGAGGTCTGGTTATTATCAAGATAAGGCTGCTTTTAGTCTCTATTAATAAACGTCAACATGAAGGCAGCCATGAGTTCCTTGGGGTATGTCACACTCTGCATGTCTCAGGTATTAATGGGCTACAAGTTGGAAGGAGATTTAATTTTAGCTACATTTCTCTTGCCTGTGTTCTCATCACCAGTGCCTACAGCAAGGGAGAGGAGGAGCTCAATATTTAGTGAATGGACAGAACCAAACTGTCAATAAAGGTCAAAACAAGCAATTCAATGAAAAGGAGTTCAAACTGGTTGATTAAACTAAAAATGTAAATGCTTACTACAGTGAGGCAAAATCACATACAGGAGAGAGGCACGTGGCCGAGGTCTGCAGAGTTCTGCAGAATGCAGGTCCTGTGTGAAGTGGACAGGAGCCACTCCGTGGCAGCTGATTACTGCCGTGTGAGAATGGACATTTTCTGATTTTGGTAAAAAGAAGCTGAAGTTTCTAGTATTTAAGTAAAATCACGGAATTTTTAAATGGCGACAATTAAAACACCCACACAGTAGACCAAACAAAACACATCTGCAAGCCAACCATGGCCCACCGGCTAACAATTTAGTATCTGTAATGCAGTTAAATATAGAACTCCTCCGAGCATAGCACAATCTATAGAAGAGTTTTCCTCCTAATATACCAACTGTAGAAAATGGTGATTTTGCAGACAATTATAACTAAGCAGAGTTGCATTCCCTTTCCATAGTGTGTCTAATTCAGATAAGGTGAAAAATGCTACTTACTATTGCTGTCCTTTACATCAATGATTCTCAAAGTGCGGTCCCAGACCAGCACCATTAGGAAAGGTTGGGCACTGGATAGAAATGCCAATTCATATCCTGCCTAAATCCTACCCCACACCTACAGAATCAGAAACTCTAGAGTGGAGCCCACGAATCTGTGTGCTAACAAGCCCTCCAGGTAATTCTCATGCATGCTACAGATTGAGAATCACTGCTCTAAAACACCAATTTCTGATTTTGCTTCCCCCCAGCCCCAGAGATTTCCCACACACGGGAGGAGTCGTGTGACTTACAGGCATAGAGTAGACCATGTTTTGGATGGCACTGACCAATAAGGAGATGCCCAGATGTCTAAAGCAGCAGCGCCCCGACTAGCTGCATGACTCAACTCACATGGCCACCTCTGTCGGAAGGTTGGTTTCAAAGAGCTCTAAAAACAAATTTTCCACATACCCTGTGGAGGCTTCTGATGACTTTTCACAAAGTCAGCCCCACATAAATGGTTGAGCTTCCCTTTGGTCCCATCATTAAACAGCTGAACTGACAGCCCCTGGGAAATGTAGTGTTCCATCTCTCTCAGCTTCAGGGCCCCTATGCCGTTTGCACAGTCAACCTTAAGTGATCTATAGTCATCTCCACTGCAAAAAGCCTTAAAAGGAAAAGACACATGGAAGAAAAATTTCAAGTTATAAAAGAGTGAAGCATAAAGCACATACAGGTATATGTAAACATCTTCCATTGTTTCAGTTAACTCATCTATTTTAACCTGGGAAACAAAAGGATACACACATTCCGGTGAAAACTGTAGAAAACCAAAATAAAATTTAAAAACCTTTAAAAACTTTGTTTTGGACAATGAGACTAGAACAGTTTCACTGATTAAATAACTTATGGAAATGGAGCTTTGTCAGAATTTAGCCTCAATTAAGCAGGGTCCCTTCAAAATAATACTACAGTCTATATTACATGACAGGCATTCAAATGTGGACATGAGTATACAGACGGATGAGCAGAATGATGCCTGTCATTCTCTCCACAGCAGGTAACACCACTGGGCATGTCTGGGTTTTTCCTTGTCAATCTCCTCTCTGGCCTATCCTCACATCAGAATATAAATTCTATGAGAACAAGGGCTTTGTTTTGGTTAACAACACGCACTCAGTATTTGTTGATCAAATTAAGTATACCCCCCAAATCTCAACCAGGTTTAAGAGGCTAATCTACCCAGGAGAAAAATCTTTCTCAGCAGTAGACACCTCAAGTATGATGCCAACAGCACCTAACATTAACCCTCTGAGAAAATTCATCTGAATGTATATTTATGAAACCACAAGAACCCCACGTGTTCTCTCCCAATGATCTCAGGATGTACCATGTGCCTTGTCAAGTAAATGCCAACAGACATTCAGCAGGATACAAGGGTCAAACCTTGTGAAGCCCTAGAAACAAAAAGGAAACACACCACATTTTTGGAAAAAGAACGAGTGACAAACTAATTGATACATTATTCAACTGATGTTATTTTACTCATTTGCTTAAACTCTCACCACGTTCAAGAGATTTTCACCTGTTTGGTAAGCTCTATAAAGGCCTTAGAGAGTTTCTCATAGTAACCTTCAATGGTTGCCTTTCCATATCGGCCACTGGTATTTCGACAGTACACCATGTAGTGCAGCTGCGGCGTTGTTACCAAGCCATAATCTGTCAGAGAAATGTAAGAAGCAACTTGTCACATTTCTTAATAAGCAAAAAAAAGTTTAAATGGATTCATACCATATGAATTTGAGCGTGACACATCTTCTTTAAAAAAAAAAAAAATTCTCAGAAAACTAAAACGCTAACTTCCAAACTATGTGTAAATATCCACTGAAATCATTAAAATGATCATTATGATGTTGTGATTTATAACAGGAAATAGAGATTTGATCTTTGTCTCCATTTCTGGCAGGGCTTCTAAACCCTTAGAATTTCTAAGTGGTAAGAGAGAGGAATTAATTGTCTTTTGTTACGCTAAGAAGATGACAAGGAGCTCCCAGAGCGTCCTAAGATGGGGCTGGTTGCCAGGGAAACCAACCTTGTGATTAGAGAGTTGGAACTTTCAAACCTTTGCCTTATTTCTGGGCCCCTTGCCACTCCAGAGAGAAACAAGAAGAGCTAGAGATTGTGTTCAAATAGCAACGTCCAATCACGTAATTGCCTATGTAATACAGCCTCCATAAAACCCCAGAAGGATGGGGTTTGGGTTGGTAAAGGTGTGCAGACGGGGGAGAGTGGCTGTCCAGAGAGCACGGAAGCTCTGTGCCCCTTCCTGCATACCTTGCCTGGTGCAACTCTTCCAGCTGGCTTCTCCTGAGTTCTACCCTTTATAATAAACTGGTTATCTAGTAAGTAAAATGTTTTTCTGAGTTCTGTGAGCATTTTAGTAAATTAATCAAACTAAGGAGGGGGTTGTCAGAAGCCCAGGTGACTGAATTCTGAAATGGGGGGAGGAAGGAGACATGTGGCACTGAGCCCTTTACCTGTGGGATCTGACCTTACTACTAGGTAGATAATGTCAGAGAATTAAGTTAATTGTTTGGCAGTGTTAGGAAAAAAACAGACATTGGACACATACTCAATTCCAGAAGAAATATGAACAACTACTACTGATAACAAAAAATAATAATCATTTAATATGGACAGGTAACATAAAAATAAAGCAATACAGAAAAACAATAATTGAGTTCTATTTCCAGTAACACTGCAAACTATGTAATTCAAATGAATCCTCCTCCTGAAAACAACCAAAAATGCTAGATAAAAGAAAAATCTCTTTTAAAGAAGCACTGCTGTGCCAACAGTTATAGAGCACTAAGGCCAAAACCGCTGTGAAGAGAGGAACTTCAAAATTTGAGCTCTGGGAAGCCAGTATTGCTTTAAGGGCACTCCTCTAAACCAAAAATTAACCTGCTTTTGGTACAAAAACGGTCCATGCTGACCTAAGATGGGAAGGAAACCCAGCAGGAGACCCGCCCCTCATGAAGCTGAAGCCTCAAAGAACTACTCTTCAGTGCAAGGGCGAGTCGGAAGTGAATCAGCTCCAAGTGTCCACTCCTAGGAGATTTGTCTTGACACCAAGAGCAGCAGGAGCTAACCCATCCCTGAAGAGCTGTCACCAGAAGCAAAGGCCTCCCCTGGATTTCTAGCCCAAATCACATGACCACAAGGGTCCAGAAGAACTCCATCGTCAAAGAAACTTGTCACCCACAGTCAGGTAGCACCCCCAGGCACCCAGCAGCAAAAGCAATAACCAAACTTTGCCACAGAAACAGGCCTTCACCATAAGCCTCAACAATGTCCCACAAATAATTTCCCAAGAAAAACAAACAGCTTATAGTCAAAAATAGCAAACCACACAAGAAAAGCACCAAAAGCAAGAGCAAGAAACAGGAGAGATAGCAGAGATGGACCAATATCCAATAAATATTCTGTAACTAAATCCATCAGAGGTCTTCAAAGTCAAGCACAACAGTTCGGACTACAGACAAAAAGTCATTTAAGCTACGGAGCCCTACAGGGGAAAACGGAAATGGTAGTTTATGAATGCAACTATGGCTCTGATACAAGGATCAGATGGAAGGTGGGGGAGGAGCTCAAAAGATTGGATCAGCCCTTAACCTAATTTAATGGAGGTGTATAAGGAGAGGAAAGCAATATTCCAAAAGACTTACTCAAGGACGAACAAAAGGATTTTGTGACCAGTATCAACATTAGCAAATAAACATTTACTCAATAATTTTTTACTCAATAAAAAATGACTATTATATAGTTACTCATCTGTTCCACCGATCAACCCAGAAACCTAGAAGCCATTCCTCACACCGGTAGCCTCATCATGTATCACAAAATCCTTTGAAGTCACTACCAATTTCAAAGTTCTCCACTTCTCTCGCTATCCTCACCCTTGCATGTACTGTACAGTCTCCACCTTTCTTACGACCTTCCTATCTCTCTACACAAAAGTTAGAGTAAAATTCCAGAGTGACTAACTTAAAATGGAAATGTGCTGTGCATTTGAAATAAAACGCAAATCTTTACCACAACCCACAAGACTTGGGATGATATGACCTGTGCTTACCTCCTCAACCTTATCTACTAGCTTCCCCCACTCTCCCTATGCCGTGGCTACATTAACCTTTCATCTCCTCAAGTACACTAAGCTAAAAAGAGAAATGACGGAGGTCAAAAAAAAAAATTACTCTCAAATTTTTCTAGACTAAAACATTAGAGAAGTGATGGTTCTAGAGCTAGAATGACAGTGCTGAAAAGGTGAACCATTCTGAGGATGGTATAAACAATAGTCTGAGGCCAGGTGAAGCTGGGGTAAGGGCAGACCACCTCAGTGGAGACCTCACTCAGACCAGTGCTTTAAAAATTGCAGACCTGAGTCTGTTAGGGGTCATGGAATCCACTTAGTGAGACACTACCAGCATTTCTGCATTTTTTTTTTAAATAACACAGATAGGGGCGCCTGGGTGGCACAGCGGTTAAGCGTCTGCCTTCAGCTCAGGGCGTGATCCCGGCGTTGTG
>NC_048236.1:33439668-33454015 GCF_002007445.2 Ailuropoda melanoleuca
CCCGAGCCCCCCCCCCCCGCTCCAGGCCTCCGGACCAGAACCCCCAGCGTGAGACCCTCGGGCCCGCTCTGAAGGCGCAGGGGCGGGTGTGTCCCGCGCGCTGTCCGTGGGTCAGTCAGCTAGCCTGCCCGCTAGCCTGCCCGCAGCCGAACCCCTACGGACTGGAAAGTCCCATTCCCGTCGCCAAGCCTAAGGGCCCCACTCACCTCCGCCGGGAGAGTCCCCCTCACCTCCACCTCAACGACCAGCCAGCCCGCGGCGGCGCCTCCTACCTGACTGAAGCTCTCCGAACCCGCAGACGTGGCTCTCCGTGACTTCCGGCCCATCGCCACGCCCCCCAGCCAATCACGGCGGGGGAGGATCCGCTGGCCCCGCCTCGCCCCGTTGCGGATCATGCGCAGCTCTCGCCTGCGGAACTGCGGATCCAGGTTCTGAGAGGGGTTGGGGCTGTTTCCATTGAATGACCGGGAAGGGTGAGGCCCCCGCGGTGGCCCGGGGGTTGGGGCCGAGGGTCGTGGGCCATCAGAGCACTGCGACCGACAAAAACGCAGTCCCGCCTCCGAATTTGGGCCTCAGAGGGTGGCAGTCTTGCTTTCCTGGGAAGCCAGGGTTCCTAGTGGTCTCAGATGGGGGGTACCAACCCCGATTTGGAGCCTCTTGACAAGGTGGTCTCGGCCATTTCCCCTTTACCCGCATCCCCTTCTAGATCTTCGAGGTTAATCTCCCCAAACTTTGACTCCGGGAGCCTTCTCGAGCCGCTGCCCCCATCCCATCTCCCCGCACCAGCTCTCACTAAACATCATTTTATTAATGTACCCGTAGCCTAGGCCCCTCGGGACACCAGGTAGACGCAAATCGTCCGGAGCTATTAGGATGCCATCCCGGGGTGATGTGGCTTCGCGGAGAGCCGTAAAGGCCAGCTTGGGAGGGGTCCTTGGCGCTGGGGCCGAGGCGCCTTAACTGGCGTTGGGGGCGGCGGGGCCCTCAAGACGAAGGGACGCGACCACAGCCTCGACAGACTGCGGGCCTCACTCGCCGCAGAGCGCAGCTCCGCCCAAGCCTGACCCCCTAGTAGGATTCACGAGCGGGGCTCCTTGCCTTTTTCAGAATTCAGGCTTGCAAAGCATCTGCAGAGGTGTTTGGCAACCACCTGCAACGGAATAATTTCGAACACCTGTTGAAAGCCCAGATTCCCGGATTTAAATCGGAAGCGGGGGGTGGGGGTGGGGAGGTAACGGACTGAGAATCTGAATTTTAACGAGTTGTCTTGAGGGATGTTGTGCATACTAGATTTGGGGGGGGGGATAAAGCGAAGAAAGAGTTAAGTGTCCCGGTTTGTGGTTTGTGCCACTAGCTGTCGGTGCACAGCGTTCTTGCAAAACTGCTTCCACAGAAAAGGGACCTTCGGGAAATTTCTCTGGACACCGCTGAAAATTAACAAACCTAGTGCCCCTGGGCCTTTCCAGTTTTCCTGCAGGTGGATTTCGAGGCAACATGTCTGCTTCAATGAAAGAATGCCTGCAGCTTCAGCTGCTGGAGATGGAAATGCTGTTTTCTATGTTTCCTAACCAAGGAGAAGTAAAACTTGAAGATGTAAATGTCCTGACACATATAAAGCGGTATTTGGAAGGCACAAGGGAGGCGCTGCCGCCAAAAATCGAATTTGTGATTACCCTACAGATTGAGGAGCCCAAGGTAAGTACCTTGAGTTGTTTTCATTGTTGCCGGGTGCCCGGTTTTTAGTGGAAATACTTGGAACGTGAGATTTCTGTCCAGGAAGCAAATAGAGAATATTCCAGATTCGTATATCCTTTACTTGTTTGAAAGTGAAATATGTAAAATGTGGGATGCCCTGTAAGTTGTCTTCAATAAATATCTTGAATATTACATAAAAATGCACATCTTTTTAACAAATATGTGTAGTGTTTTTATTTAAAACATCTTGCATTCTCATACGACATTATTCTGTTCACTCGACCAGTTTTTTTTTTACCATTCCAACTATTGTATGTACTGTCTTGTACATGTATCATGATTTTCATAAAGCTAAATATTGCCTTTAGCAAAACTGACTTGTAAGGAGTGGATGAACACTTCTTTGGTGGCACCATGACACAAAGCAAATACAGACAGGAAATCTAAATACTAAAAATGAATTTAACCTTCATCTTCTGAGCCATTGTCTCCAGCAACATGAGCATAGCATGGGTAACAAGTGGCCTAGGCTTTTGAGAACCCCACCTCTAGTGATTTCCTGCTCAATCTTCAGCTGTCATTCCCTCAAAGAAGATCTCCTGGTTCCCAGACTAACTTCTCACTGGTTACACATTTCAGTGGATCCCTGTGCTTCTCACCATTGAAATTAAGTACTTGCGATGTGTAATTATTAGTTTAACGTCTGTCTCCTTCACTAGGCTGTAGTCCTTCACGAAGAGCAGAAATTATGTCTAGCTTCTTGACTTCTTTATCCTAGCATGGGGTCCCTGACACATGGTGGGTGTTCAGTAAATACTGGAATGCATGAATGCATAAAGGGAAGGAATAGTGTAAGTGACGTTCTCGTACAGTCTCTGGCCCATAGCTGACACTTAATAGTAGACTGATAGACTAGCTTAGATGGTTGTTTGGTACTTAAATCTATTTGATTTTCATTTTAAGGTGAAAATTGATTTGCAAGTAACCATGCCTCCCAGCTACCCCTATGCAGCATTGCAGCTGTTCGGACGGTCCTCGGAGCTTGACAGACAACAGCAACTACTACTCAACAAGGGTCTCACTTCTTATATAGGGACTTTAGATCCAGGTGAGCTCTGCGTCTGTGCGGCAATCCAGTGGTTGCAGGACAACAGTGCCTCCTATTTCCTGAACAGAAAGCTTGTTTACGAACCAGCTACCCAAGCAAAGCCCGTCAAGAACACATTCCTCCGAATGTGGATCTACAGTCACCACATCTATCAGCAGGACCTGAGAAAAAAGATTTTGGATGTTGGGAAAAGGTTAGATGTGACTGGATTTTGCATGACAGGAAAGCCGGGTATAATCTGTGTGGAGGGCTTCAAAGAGCACTGTGAGGAATTCTGGCACACAATTAGGTATCCCAACTGGAAACACATTTCCTGTAAGCATGCTGAAAGTGTCGAAACCGAAGGAAATGGAGAGGATCTGCGCCTTTTCCATTCTTTCGAAGAATTACTCCTTGAGGCCCATGGTGACTATGGATTAAGGAATGACTATCACATGAATCTGGGCCAATTCTTAGAATTTCTAAAAAAACACAAAAGTGAGCATGTGTTCCAGATATTATTTGGTATTGAAAGCAAGAGTTCAGACTCCTAGGAAACTATTAAGAGGCCTATGCTGATAATCTCAGTAAGGCAGTACTTCTGTTAATAAGACCAAAATAAAAGGGCCAGTGGCTGTTTAGCATCCTCTGTGAGACTCCTAGCCCCAGAATTTTTACCTGGTAATGAAACACAAAGGCCTTTTAACTTTATAACTGCAACTGTGATGTTATCTCTGTGTTCTTGTGTTAACTGAAAACTATTTAATTGTAAATTAATAAAAACAGTCAATTTAACCAGTGAAGCTGACTTGATTGAAGAGGAGTCCAAAGCCCGTAATTAATACTGATAGTCAGATTGCAACTCTGAACTCATAAATAGTATTCCTCTCTTTCGTGATATTAGCACATGATGACACCACATTTTCTTTCTTTATCAGAGAATGAATTCTAAGTCAAGCTTAAAGTGAGAAAAGCACATGTTGACTACATTTCTTACTTTAAGTCAAACCCCGTATTTATAGTTTTTTCTTTAGTAAAACTCGATCCTAACTGCAGTGACAGAGGCATCAGAGCAATGAAGTCTCAGGAGTAATGAGGATGATACCTAATGCTATGTGTTCTTTGGCTGCCTGTTTGCACCAGCTGATTAATGATACTAAAGATAAGGACACCGATACTCTTAGTTCTTATACACAAAAAAAGATGCAGTTTCGTGCCTACAAAGTGTTCCACAAGTTATGCGTACTGGCAGCCTTTGCCTGTGAGCCAGGACGCATTGTTTTGTAGGGTGGGAGTGTTGAGGAGGACCACATTGGATGGCTCTGCTCCATCACCTTGGGGGAAAAAATCAAGCTCAGCATGATTTGTTGAGAAGTCACTGCCATCTCCTCTGTAAATTCCCGGCTTCACCAGCCTTTGTCAGAAATGACAGTTTATTTTGATGACAGTGACCCCTACTTAACTAGCACCTGCCACACCTTTTCCTTTTCATTGCAAAGTATCCACCCTCCCCAGGAATTTCTGGGAGTCCCACCTCTGTTAAGAGATGTCCTGAGCTGACTGTGCAACTTTCTCTGGTTTCCGTGGTCTCTCTTTAGCTACGACTGCCCTTTCTCAGGGAGCATTTCATTCTCCTGCTGGCCTCAGGCACCCCACCGATGCCCTGGTCCCCTCGGGATGCCAAAAATGGATGCTTAGAGTTAGTAATTTGGAGGGGAATAAGCGCCTCGCTCCCTATGTTGTGATACACTCTCTGAGATGCCACACATTGCTGCATGAGCCGGGGAGCTTACAGAATTTTTGGTGAAATGGTGCATTCTGTTTTACTTTCTGTGTCTAGGATGCAGACACATGTCCTTGAGCTAGGGCAAGGATATAATGCAACAACAGAGCCTGCACTAAGCTGACTCTCTTGACTTGGAGGCCTTGGAACTGGGTCTACTCTGCCGTGCCCACACTCTTAGCTCAGAATGAGTTTCAGGGCCAACTCAGACCTTCAAATCAAGGCTCTCATTATGGGCCTGCCCTGCCAGATGATCCAGCTTGCCCGTTCGTGTTTTAATCCTAGCCTTGGATGTGGCTGGGACCCAAGCAAGGGCCTTATACTTTACCTTTACCTATATACAAGGGGAAGAAATAGGACTTACCTTGCCAAAGACTCACTTCTCAATCTTTGTCAGGACTGAAAGCAATATAGTATAGGAGTCAGTATCCTGCATAATCTCCCCAAGGCCATTCAGTAAGTAGCATTCACAAGTTTTTAGGCCCTAAACCATCAATGTGACTCTGTTAAATTTTTTTCCATATTAGGTGCCATTTACCTAATAATGTGCCTAACTCTCACATAGAGGTTTTTTTCCCTATGATTAAATTAGCAGAAGTAGTGATAGAAAGATAAAGAAGCTTAAAGAAGTATAACATAGAATAAAAAATTATTTATGTAATTCACTAAATGAAAGGAATAACTTATGAATTCATTACTGCTTCTGGAGCTATTTCTGGTGGTAATTTTTCAGAACCTATTTTTACATGGTTGGTATTACCATACAGCAATACTTTTTTCCTATCAGAAACACAATAGACATTAATTATGAGAGAAGTAAATAGATATATATGATAATTCAAAGCTCAGCTTTGTATGTATGGTAGACTGCTAGTTTTCTTTGCCCAGCCTGATAGGAGCACAGACCACCCTCCTCCCCAGCACCTCACACACACACCTCCCCGCCCACACACACACACAACACTTACTCCGAGGAACTGCCCTTTCTCTGTATGGTTTGGGAGAAGTAACAAATTACATCACCGTCTGGCAGCCTTCTGGAGAGATGGTTTTGAGCTCTTGCTGCTTAAACCCATAGTGCCACCCTCATTTCCGGCCCACTAAATGTTCAGTTGTTCAACACTTCTTTTGAGCTACCCAACATCTGACCTTTTTTTCTTTAAAGTCAGAATCAGTCTGAATTGCTTGGAATTTAAGAATCATGATATTGTATACATTATATTTTTAAATGGTTATTCGGAAAGAATGCTCTTTATAAATATTACAGTGTCTTTTTAAAAGTTACTGATTAAACCAATCTTTCTTCATATATGTTCTCTGCTTCTCACTCCTGACTAGTGTATTATGTGTTGGACTAAAGGTTGAGGATTATGGATTGCACAGTGGGTTAAGGGGTGGGCCAGATGAGTTGATGGACATAATACAAGGACCTCTAAAACATCCTGTATTAAATCAGAAATATGTTGCCTGTGAATTTGAGTTTCCATATATGACTGTTTAACATGCCAGCCATCCCTTCAGAGAACTTGTGAAGGCTTGAGGGAGCCTATCTGAGCCAAAGAACCCTTTTGAACAGAACGATTTTCTTTCATTTGCTTTTATCTTATGTAGCGCAGTAGTAAGTTGAAAGACTAGGTATTTTCTGAAGATGACATGGTTTGCTCAAAAATCCTTGTTGTACAGAATCCTGATTTGCCTCAAAACTCTGAGCCCATTGGGTCTCATTCATAAGGTCTACATGGTAGAACTACTTTCTCTGCCCCCTGGGCCAGGTAGAGCAGCCTTTTTCTTTTTTTTTTTTTTTTTTTTTTTTTTTTTTTTTTTTTTTTTTTTCAAGATTCCATTTATTCATTCGACAGAGAGAGAGAGACAGCCAGCGAGAGAGGGAACACAAGCAGGGGGAGTGGGAGAGGAAGAAGCAGGCTCCCAGCGGAGGAGCCCGATGTGGGGCTCGATCCCATAATGCCGGGACCACGCCCTGAGCCGAAGGCAGACGCTTAACCGCTGTGCCACCCAGGCGCCCCAGAGCAGCCTTTTTCTGAGCCCAGTTAAAGCTAGAAGCATTTCGATCAACCCATAAAGCAGTGGACACAAATTTCAAAGAAGCCCAGCAGACATTGACTGCCTTAGTCATAGGTGGAACAAAGTACACAGTCATTCACTATGGAGGTAATATTCTAACATGCATCGAACATCTGACCTCCACAAATCTGGCTGAGGCTGTAGACTCTCGTGCTTTCATGAGATCTTAGCAGGTATTCAGGAAATCTAATGATGCCTATGTTCTAGGTCCTGTGAACATATCATCCTCAATTTGTTAGACCAGCGTGATGCCCTGTGTAGCAGTGAAATGATCAAGGTCTGGTGTCAAGAATTATATTCTGGCACAGAATCAGAGAGTTAATGGAACTTTGAAAAAAGACAATCTGTAATGTTTATTGATAGCACAAACTGCTGCAGTGGGCCTCTACTTAATGGAATATAGGAAAAACAAGAAAGCATTGGTCTAATCAGTAGCTACCTGTTGATTTGCTCCAAGAAAGAGAACTTGTCAGCTGCAGTTGGAATCACCGTCTGATTAAGTTAATATGATCCAAAGATCGTATTAAGTCAAGACGTGGTAAGAATCACACCTCTGTTTCTTTTAAAGCTTTTGATGGTAGGACTTATGACTGCAAATCATTGGGTAGTTCCTGCCAAAATAACCCTTTTTTGTGTGTGATTAGGGATCCAATGTGGTGACAGATGATGAAGAAATTAATTCTAACTCTTCACTGAGAAAATGACTAGACAATGGATTTGTTCCTCTATACACTTAGTCCTAAGCATACACTTAGTCCCATAGACCACAATAATTTCTGAGACCCTAGAAATTTGTACTTGTTCAGAGCTCTGTTGCCAGGTGATTGCCAAAAGGACTAGTGGTTTCCTTTCTGCAATACATTGCTATTCTAGTAAATGGAACCTCAAAGGAAAATTTTGGATATTACAGAGTTCATCAGCTTAAGGGTCTTTCATTCAGTATCTATGCATGGCAATTTGCTGAAGGCCTTGACACTCTATACTGGTGGCTCTTTTCTGCTGTTGTTGTTATAGCAAGTAGAGCCTACATTGGGTTGCCCACCTATTTGGTAACTAAGCCCAGCTGATATTTAGCTGATATATACTGGCGTGGTTCTATCAGTTGTAATCACTGGCACTCATTGTTCTTGGTCAATATCTGTGCTTAGTTGTTAGATTTTTCAACATCGTTTCAGGCTATGAGGCCCAGTGATTTACTGGCCACCACCAAAGATTTCTGTCCAAACTATGCTGATTATAGTGGACCAGCTTCCTACTATAACTGTTTCCATTGTGTCTCCATTTGTTAATTGCTGCAAAGCATGGCTATTCAGCCTCTATGAACCCCAAAATTTTGATGTCTCCATTACTATATACTATTAAAAAGGTAAAATAAAAAGTAAATTAGTAAATAAATAGGGAGCCCATTTTTAACCATTTTTAACCACAGCATTCCCTACAAGTCTCCCAGAGTCATTAAAATGTCCTCAATTAAAAAAAAAAACTCCTCAATAAAATTCTGACTCCATTAATACATTAAAAGGATCATACACCATGAACAAGTGGGATATATTCAAGGGATGCAAGGATGATTCAACATCAGCAAATCAGTCAGTCTGATACATCCATTAACAAAATGAAGGAAAAAAATCATCTGATCATCCCAACAGATGCAGCATTTGACAAAATTCAATATCCATTTATAAAAAAAATTCTGAACAAAGTGTTTATAGAGGGCATAAATAAGCCACATATTACAAGCCCGCAGCTAATATTACACTCAATGGTAAAAAGCTGAAAATTCTTCCTCTCAATCAGGAACAAGGCAAAAAGCCCATTCTTACCATTATGTTCTTCAACATAGTATCAGAAGTCCTAGCCAGAGCAATTAGGCAAGAAAAAGAAATAAAAGGCATCCAAATTTGAAAGAGAAGTAAAACTGTCTCTATTTGCAGATGACATGATACTATATATAGAAAACCTTAAAGACTCTTCCAAAAATCTTGTTAGAATTAGTAAATGAATTCAGTAAAGTTGCAGGATACAAAATCAATATACAAAATCTGTTGCATTTCCATACACTAATAACAAACTATCTTAAAGAAAAATTAAGAAAACAATCCCATTTACAATTGCATCAAAAAAAAACCCCTAGAAATAAATTTAACTGAACAAATGAAAGATCTGTACACTGAAAACCATAAGACATTAATGAAAGAAATTGAAGACAACAAAAATAAGTGAAAGGTATTCCATGTTCATGGGCTGAAGAATTAATATTGTTAAAATGTCCATATCGCCCAAAGCAAATCTACAGATTCAGTGCAATCCCTATCAAAATGCCAATAGCATTTTTCACAGAAATGCAAAAAAACCCAAAACAAAAAACAACAACTGAAAATTTGCATAGAACCACAAAAGAACCCAAATAGTCAAAGCAATCTTGAGAAAAAAGAACAAAGCTGGAAGCATCACACTCCCTGATTTCAAACTGTATCAAAAAGCCATCATGATCAAATAGTATAGCACTGGCATAAAAACAGACGTATAGACCACTGGAACAAAATAGAGAGCCCACTCATATATGGTCAATTAATTTACAACAAAGGAGTCAAGAATATACAACAGGGAAAGGGACAGTCTTTCAATAACTGTTGGAAAAACTGGACAGCCACAAGCAAAAGAGTGAAACTCAGCCACTATCCTACATCATTCACAAAAACCAACTCAAAATGGATTAAAGATTAGAATGAAAAACCTGAAACCATAAAATTCCTAGAAGAAAGCATAGGCAGTAAGCACCTTGATGTCAGTTTTGGTGATGATTTTTTAGATTTGACACCAAAAGCAAAGGCAAAAAAAGTAAAAATAAACAACTGAGACGACATCAAAACTAAAAAACTTTCACAAAAAGAAAGAAACCATCAACAAAATGAAAAGGGAACCTACCAAATGGGAGGAAATATTTGCAAATCATTTATCTGATAATAGGTTAATATCAAAAATAAAGAACTCACACAACTCAATTTAAAAAATCCAATTAAACAATAGGCAGAGGATCTGAATAGACATTTTTTCAAAGAAGACATACAGATGGCCAACAAATACATGAAAAGATGTTCCACATCACTCACCATCAGGGAAATTCAAATCAAAGCCACAATGAGATATTACGTCACACCTGGTAGAATGGCTATTATTGAAAAGAAAGAACAAGTGTTGATGAGGATGTGGAGAAAAGAGAACAATTGTGCACTGTTGGTGGGAATGCCAATTGGTACAACCACTATGGAAAAGAGTATGGAGATTCCTCAAAAAATTAAAAACAGAAATACCATATGATCTGCAATTCCACTTTTGGGTATTCATCCAAAGAAAATGAAAATGCTAATTTGAAAAGATATCTGCACATCCATGTTCATTGCAACATTATTTTTAATAGCTAAGATATGGAAACAACCTACATGTCCAATAGCAGATGAATGGATAAAGAAAATGTAAATATATATATATATATACACACACACATACAGTTGTCATAAAAAAAATAAAATGTTGCCATTTGTGACAACATGGATGAACCTTTGGGCATTACGCTAAGTGAAATAAGTCAGAGAAAGACAAGTTGTGTGTGATCTCTCTTACATGTAGAATCTAAATAAATAGGAATATTATGTACAGCACAGTGACTACAGTTAATAATGCTGTACTGCATATCTGAAGTTGCTGCGAGTAAATTTTAACAGTTCTTATCACAAGAAAGAATTTTGGTGATGGATGTTAACTGGAGTTTTGTGATCATTTTGCATTAATATATACAAATATCTAATCATGTTGTATATGTGAAACTCATATAATGTTAGTTACACCTCAATTTTTTAAGAAATTGCTTTTCATGGATGCTGCTAGCCCCATCACCAATGTATTTGTCAAGGCTTTAGTGAAAGGAGGATGAGTGAAAGGTCTTCTTGGGAGATCTAGGAGACCACCAGGATTAAAATGGTCTGATTACACATGACAAATCCACTCCAACATTCCCATCATTGAAATCTTTGAATTCCTTTACATTATTTCAAGGAACATTTGCATTCTCAATTTCATTTAATGTAGGCCTTTGAGTCTACATTTCAGTCAACTAATTGAACTAACAAGTAGAATGACTTTCAGCTGCTCAAGGCAACACACGGAATCCAGAATCTGTGGCAAGTGTACCCCATCAATCAGTTCTATTCAATCCAAAACTGCACTTCTCCTTTCTCAGTACATTTCCTTTGGTAAAAACATAGGCATTTTTCTAGTTTATATACCATGACTTGAGCTGAGTTAAGCCTTTGAGCCTCCATTTTCTCTTTCTTGAGGAACCCATCTCTGTAGAAGCAACCACCCTACCCCACAGTCTTGGATTTCCTCCCCTTTTATGCTTTTCGATGGCAGCAGCCATTTGTAGGCCCAAACTTTCCCACCCTCAGATAAGGCATTCCACCCATTTTTGCTTCATGTTTGTTTTTTGGGGGTCCCAAAGATATTTCAATCCATTAATTTTTAACTTTATATTTTTACTATTTATATTTAGTTATTTAACCCATCTGAAGTCTCCCCATCTGAAGTCTCCCTTTTTATAGGATATGAGGTAGGCTTCTAGTTTTAATTTTCTCCATGCGGTGGGCCAGTTTCCCCAATTCATTTACTACACACCCTACTCCTTGTATCTGTTGATTCTTGTGCTACCTCTGTAATTCGCATATTCAGGGGGCCTGTGAGCTTTCATGACTTTGATATATACGAAAATACCTGGATTTTGGAGGTTAGTGTAAAGTAATGTAAAATACTTCATTAGTACTTTTTGTATCAATTATATATTGAAATAATATTCTGGAGGTGTCAGTCTGGAGGTTAATAAATTATTAACATGGATTCCACCTGTTTCTTCTTTTTATGAGGCCACTAGAAGTTACACAAGTGGCTCACTTCCTTTTTCTGTAGGACAATTCTACTCTAAACTGTACTCTAGTGAAGAGAGAGCAGACTATGAAGCAAGATCAAACAGATTTGGAGCCCACCTCCTTCACTTATTAGTTCTGTGGACTTCGTAAGTTCCTTCAAATACCTACTTTGTAAGGAACTTGTAGGGACTACAGTAAATAAGATAATCTACACAAAATACTTGAAACCTAGTAAGTAATCATCCAATGCTTGTTTCATTATCTTTCTCTGAGGATAAGAAAGTAGTTCATTTAATCATAGCATACGGCGAATATGACTACACATGCATTAAATGAAGGTCATGCTGAAATTAGCTATTAGAATATTTCTTAAATGTATGCCCTGTCACATGACTGCCAGGATGCAACATTATCATTTTAAAATGTAATAATATTTTAAGAGAAAAAGACAATCATAATTTTATTCATTCACTTTTTCTATGCTTTAATCAATCTTTTGCATAGGTAAATACATTTAGTTAGAGCTACAAGACAACAGGAAACAAACAAGAAATCAACACTCTGGATCTTTTCATAACTATATTGACGAAATTCTTGACTAAATGTTACTTTCAGAAATACCCCCCACCCCTTCTATTCACACCTAAAACAATCTGTGAACCGTCAACCTTCAATAAATCATTTTATAGTATACATTATCTTAAACATCTTCCTACACATTTTAAAAGCATTACTTCAAAAACAAAATTCTCCAAATAATTCTACAAATAAATAGCAAATGTTATTGCACCTGAGCTTAAGAATTTAAAATTGTTTCCATTTGTTCAGTTATTAACTTCTAAAGTAAAACTTGAAATTAATATTAATTTCTGGGCTATACATACTGACGGTAATTAGAGTATGTCAATACCTGATGTCAAGATAATTTCTGACAAAATCTCCTCAAACCCAGAGGGAAGTGAGTTTGTTGTAACGCAGCAAGCTCCTCATTACCCGAGCTAATCAAGGAAGCACGAGGGTAGGTCACTTCTGTAGGAACCTAGCTTGTCTGGGAACCATGCTCTCACTCCTGACTCTGGAGATCTCTGTCCTAAGAGGTCGGCTCCACAGGCAGCCCTTTTCTCAAGGAGATTATCAGCTTTCTCTCTCAGCTCTTCCCACAGCTTGGGCTTTGTGGAACTGAGGATACCAGCCTCAGGACAGGACCACAGTCTGCAAATGCCTAGCAGCAACAGTGCAGAGAATAGGGCATTCAGTCAAGGGCAGAAGAAAGGTGCTTCTAGAAGGGATATCTGACTGAGGACCAAGGTGATAAGATGTAACAATGGCAAAAGAATATTAAAATCTAAGGCTGCACAAGGCATTGTAAACAGCAATGATCTTTCTTAGAAATGTTAGAGTTCAGTTGCACGAAAAGAACTAATCTAGGTTGGAATAAAAATACCTGAGAAGTTATTTTTCTCTAGGCAACAAAGTAAGTGTTGTTTCTGTTTTTAGCAAAAGTTCTCCTATGCCTAAATTCATTTGTCTTTATAAAAAAAGAGTAGATTTTTAAAGAAAACAGTCAGCAAAAGAACTATGGATTTTAATGTTGAGTATATCGATTTATTACTAATTTTGGTCTTTCCATTAGTTCTCTATATAAAAATGGTGTGTTTCTCAGTAGTAGGTACAACAGATTTGAAGAGAACTTGGGCAAAATAAGAGAGAAACCATAAATAACAAGAAAGCAAATGAAGCAAAATTGTCTAGTGTGATGTTCACCCTAAAGTAAATTAATATCCTTCCATGAACTTCTATTGTTAAAGTAAAATTCTTAGTCTAATGAATTACTATAAAAGATTCCAATCTTTAAAAATTATGAAAGACTTTAAGACCTCATTAACAGAATTAGAAATGTCAGCTATTATGCTACTGGTCAAGTTTGGTCTGTATTTTCTGGGCCTCTTTAGGCCAAGCATAACAATCAGGTAGAATCTGGTCATAATCAGTATTATACATCTGAGAGCGGACAAAGGCCTCCTTGTTTGAGGGTTCAGGATAAACTGTGGCTGTCTTTTCTTGGTAAGCATCTTTCACAATCTAGGAATAAAAAAAAGAATATTAATTACTTTAATGAATAGAGTTGATAGTGAGCACATGTCAGTTTTTATCTGTTTCAAAAAATTATGTCTTGTCTGTTTAAAAAATTAAGTTAGATATAATAAAAGCACACGTACACAGAGAAGGTATAAAATGAAAATGCAATTTTAAATCATAGCAGGAGGAGAATATGATATCAGCAACAGAAAGTGTGCACAGGAGCGATTTATCAAATGTGGTCATAACAGGATTTCACAGATAATCCAGTGGCAAAAGTCTTGACATGAACTGCATGATAATTAACTTGAACTAAACACCTTAATATTCCTGCTAAGTTTGAACCCAGCGTGCAGTTTCAACAATCCCTATGCTGACCACAGCCTCCTACAAAATGTCCTCGTTTATCCCCAGCTCACGTAATTAGCTGGACTCTGCGGTCAGTGAATTTCAGGGCTCCTTGCCAGGATCAGAGAATCTCCTTTCCCTGTCTTGCTGTCACACTCGCCATTCTGGTGCCCAGTCTGGGGAACCCTCAGTGCTGGCTTTCTTCCTTCATGGCTGCCCCCTGCGATGCCACACTTGTCCTAACCCTACCTGGGTCCATGTGGTCACACATGATGCTCTTAACCTTTTCTTTTTTTTTTTTTTAAAGATTTTATTTATTTATTTGACAGAGATAGAGACAGCCAGTGAGAG
>NC_048236.1:33454115-33467644 GCF_002007445.2 Ailuropoda melanoleuca
AAAAAAACCTTTACAAAAAAAAAAAAAAAAGCAGTTCCTGCCCTTGAGAAAGTTATAATTTAGTGAGGGAGAAAAAGAGAATGCTGAGAGAGGACAGCCTCGGCTAAGGGTGAAATGTGAGCGTTACGAAATCCAGAGAAACACTGGCAGGAGCTTGAGTACAGGACTGAAGGAGAGCTAGGAGTCAGACGAACAGGGAAAGGGTGGGCCCTCCAGAAAGAAGATTCAGACCAAAGGCAGAGATGTATGAGCTGGACTCAGCGAGCCCAAGTGTCCTGATCTAGGGGGTCGGTATAGAGAATAAGGAGTGGAGCACTGTCAATGCCAAATTAAGGAGTTCTGGTTAAATACTATGGGTGACTGAGGACTTCTGAACAAGGATATTGAGGCAGGGGTGTGGGGTGAAGGAGAGCGAGGTGAAGTTACTAGTATACATGTTATTTGATTAATATGATTGCATATTATTCAAAATATTATGTATAATTATATTAACAGAAAGTTGATCATAAAGAATTTTATAATAAAGACACTGTTTAACTCATTTATTTCTTGCCTTTGTACAGGATGTTGAGTAAAACTTTCCCTTTGCCCCAGAATTGGTGCTCAGCGCCCCCAGCTCAAGTGCAAAGAGGATTAGGTGTTTCACATTATAACGAAGCCACCAAATAAGTGGGGACTGCCATCTCGCTCAGAGTTAACAGGTGGTGGAATCAGCCCTGCCACCCCCACAAACACAGCCACCCCTTCCCAGAAGGCGGAGGTGGGGGAGGATGAGGGAGAGTCGCTTGAACCATGGTTTGGCCTCGTGGGCGATGCAGTGGCTTTTCCTCACTCTTGCTGCATGCTGCCTCCTCTCGAGAGTTTGAGGGGCCTTCAAGGAGAGACTGGCATTCTGTTCCCCACGTAGCCTGAGCAGTTACAGACATGCATATATAAGCAGAGGTGAAGAGAAGAGGAGGGGGGAACCAGACAGAAGGGGGGTTGCTGGGGAGCAGCCTGTACCCCGAGAAGGCATAAGCTCCCATCCAAGGCTGAGTGACCGCTGCGGAGGATGGTCCAACAGGCTGGGAAAGCTGCGGAAGGGGAGGGAGGCTGAGCTGGAGCCAGACCTCTCACGTCAGGCCCCAGAGGGTCCTTTAAACTCCTGTATACATGCCCCAGGAGAAAGCCAGATTTTGGCCCCTGCCTCAAATAGTTTGATGGCCTAAACAAGTGGAAAGTTAATAAAAGACATGTTTGCCCTTTTCCATACCCTTCTTTTCTGTTTCCAACACATTTGAGGAAATAGGACTTGATGAGAAGGGGGAGGAGGTTTTTCAGAGCCTGGCCACACTCTTTCCCCCTCAAGGTGCTGGTATGGGGGGCCAGTAAGAGAGAAGGTGGCTCCCTGCCAGCTGCTGCTGCAGGCCTCTTGTACTGAAGGGAAAAGACATATCTGAATTGGATACAAATTCTGAACTGGACAGATGTTTAATCATTGTCCACTGATGTATCCCCAGCACCCAGAATAATGCCTAGCAAATAGTAGTTACTTAATTAATACTCATTAAAAGAATGAGTGAATTGAAACAAGTGAACGTTACTGAGATGCCATTAAGAGAAAGAAAAGAAAGACTTGATGGAGAACTATTCCGAACAGTGACTGGGGCAAAATAAAACCAATTTCTGTTGATTCCCCATTGAATATTGGGTGCTTTACAAAATCTTATTACTCCTTGTTTTTCCGTAAAAGATTTTTAGCAGATTTAAATCAGTTGGCATTTTTTAGATGTTAAAGCAAAAACTTACATGGGGATCCAGTATTCTCACTTAACTGGATAGAGAAAAAAATGAGTAGTGTAATCTTGAAAGGATAGAATAGCATGGTGGTTGAAAGCTCAGGCTCTGATGGGCGGTAGTTCTATATTCAAATTCTAACTGCAGTAATGACTATTTGCTTGAATTCAGGCAAATGAATTAACCTGTCTAAGCCTAGATTTCTCTTTGGTGATATAAGACTAATAACAATTCCGAATTCATGGGATTAAATGAAATAAACACCAGTAAGGAATTTACCACATTGTCTGGCAAAGTAAGCGTTCGATAAATCTTAGCTATTACACTTTTAAAAACACAGATGGCAGCCAGCATGGCAAAATGTAAGTAAAATACCTTTTGGGGTCAGACCTAGCTCTACAACATATTAGCTTATTAGCTTTTTAATTTGGAGGCAAGTAATATAACCAACCAACTGCAAATTCTTTCTATGAGATAATATGTATTATGCTCCTCTCACCATTGGCATATTGCTGGTATCCAACATCATTGTTTCTTCCCCTGAATGTTACACAGTATCATTTTAAAGAGACCGGGGACAGTTAGAAGATGGATGAGTAAAGAAGAATCAGTCTAAGTCTTTCCTCTTCATGGATGCCTGTCATACAGAGAGGGAGCCAAGACACTGTGGAACAGAGTCACACTGCAACAGGTGACAACGGGGAGCCTACTGTTAGGAACCAAATCACTAAAACAGAAGGGACTAACTGGGGAAAAGGAGAGAGTATACAAGAGTCATAGTGTCACTCTCATCTATTAGCTCATTCACTCAAAAATTATTTGCTGCTCTTGATATGCCATTGGTGTGTCTCTAACCACACTGGGTCCACTTTCAAATGATCTCTCTTTGTTTCATTTTGGCAATGTTACAACAGCTGGATTTTCAATTATCCAGTGACTTAAAAGAATCAGTTTCCTCCAGATGCTATTGCCTATGGTGATCATCTCTAATGTCCTCTGTACAGACATCATGAAGGGGTGAGACGAGGCAGGTGAGAGGACAAGAAGCAGGTGACTCAGGAGGAACAGTGTAAGGATAAGAGGCCATGGCTTGCGTCTCGGATGTGGGCAGGAGGTGAGGAGTCTGTTCCCAGGCTGCTGTACAGACAATGCAGGGCCAGGAGGGCTAACCCAGGGGAGCACTAAGTGCTCTTATCAGAGGTCCAGAAGGCTGCCAGAGTGCCAGGAAAGCCAGAAATCTCTTTGTGATATAAAAATACCCAGAAAATCTTCAGGATTGATGCTGATCCATGAGATTTCTAGTTCCGTAAGAGACCCAACTAGTATTTCTGAAATAATCCTAAAGTAATAAATTTTGGGTTGCCAAACAAAAAGATTCACCTGGATCTCCTACATGTAACTTTTGTTAACTACAAAATGTAATCCAGACCAAGACTTTCATCTAGCAGTGAGCATCTGTGGTGTTGCATTTATTCTTCTTGCTAAGATATAGGACTAGTTCTATTTAGCTCAATTCAGTAAGTATGTACTAAGTTTCTATTATGTGCTTTAGCATTGTGCAAAGTGCTAATGGTATTTTGAAAGAAGTATATGAAAGATTGTCTTTAAAGGAGATGATTTACAATTTGATTGCAAGGCAACACTTAACTGTTAAAAACATAAAGCTCTTAAGAGCATAATACAAGTAGAAATTAAATTAAATGTTAAAGTGTTTGATAAAGACAGCTATGGCTAAGGAGAAAGATCAAGATGGGTCACAGTAGTCACAAGAGGATTCAAGTGTGAGGTGGGACCTAAGTAGTGACCAGACAGATAGGCTTAGATAGATGGAAAATAGTTCTGAGTTTTCCAGGCAGGATAATAGAGCAGTTATATAGGTGTATATATGCACGGTGTGTTTGAAGCTTTGGGATGAAGGAGAATGAAAGAATGTCAGGCTTCTAAGCCTTAGTGTCTGCCTAGAAAGGGGTGTCACTAATCAAATATTGAGGGTGAGGGAAGGTGAGTTTTTATACATCTTGGGTTTAAGGAAAGAGCAGGGCATTTCTGTGGAAATATCCATCAGGTAACTGGAGACATGGGAAAAGATGAAAGCAGAGATCCATATATTTGGCCACTTTTAGAATTAAAATAATGGAAACAAGAAAATGGATGAGATCCCTGAAAGCATAAAAAAAAAGGGAGGAATTAAAAATGGACAAAAAAAAAAAAAAAGAATGCTAGAAAAAAGCTCTTAGTTAAAAGGGACAAGAAAAGAAGACAAAACAATGAGGTGGTATGAAAAACAGGAATGTTGTGTTGAAGCCTGAGAGAAAACCAGGGGAAAGATGAACAAGATTTCACCAGAGAGATCACTAGTTATGATAAGAATATGACTATTGACATTACATTTTTTTTTTCTTCAAAGTTCTTTGGGAGTGATTATTACTTTGCCTGGATAGTAAACGGAAGGATTGTTTTTTCACGAACCTTGTCACTAGATGGTGCTGGAGTTATTCAGAAAAGCAAACATGGGCTACAGTGAGTAAAAGATTTTTTTTCCCCCTTTGGTGTGTCGGTTACATAGAACAACGATTACATTTTCCTTAATCTATAAACAAGCTTTGAAAACCTCTCTTAGTAATTAGACATCTACTTACGTTTAACAAGATTTTTTGAGTTAAAGAAACTCTGAGGCATCGGCTGTCATGGTTTTAGCACAGTGAAGAGAAAGAAAGGAGCAGAACGTTATACCCTTCAGACACCTGTTCTCACAGAATGAGGCCAGGAGCTAAACACCGGGTTTATAATCCTCAGATCACATCAATAGCATAAGGCTCTTTATCTATATTCTTAGAGTTCCCCTTCAAAACAGAAAGAATAGCATGTTTTCAAGATGAAAATATTTGAATTTTAATCGATTTTTATTTAGCTCAGTTTAGTTATAATGTTGTACAGTGGTTTAATTTTAGAGGAAATTCACTCAAATTTCTCATTCATGAATTGCATTCTGTTCAAACATGGTATCAACCAGATGAACATTCTGATTATCAAAAGCTCATCGTTTTACAAATACATGCCCGATCACTGTATCATCCCCCTGAAGCTTGAGGGGTCAGGGAAAGTGATGGGAACCTGAAGTTTATGGTACCTCTTGTGCCATAAGTAATAAAGTCCTTGGTCTCTGACCTAAGGGTTTTGTGCCATCATCTATGAAACTATGGCAGGCTAACTTGTTAGCTTGCAACTAGGCTAAATTTTAGATCCTCCAGTTCCTAAGAGTAGCTCAACAGTCCCTAGTGGGTCTGTTGTGAGATATTCTGAGAATCTTTCCTGAAGGCCACACTCAAACCCACATCTGTCCTTTTAATGACTTTATAAACACTAATCCCCTGTTTTAATTTTCTTGCTGCTCAAAATATTAGAGTAGTTTCTGTTTTCTGCCCTGAACCCTCAATGATACTTTTTCACTATGCCAAAGAAGACTTGCATTTTCAATCTTCAAAACGTTATTATTTAGGAAGGTGTGGAGAAGTGGAGAAATACTTACCACTTCATTATGATGTGGAAACAGTATTTTTAATTGTGTCACTACTGTCACAAAATTTGATTGGAAGTGTGAAGACAAAAAAGTGTCCCTTGTAAGAGATCAGAACAGTTTTTCTACTGGCTACTGAAGAACAGTCTTCTATTTAGTGACAATATGAACCTGCTATCCACCTCTTATTGTCCACTAGGAGAGATTTTCTTCCCCTTTCGACTTTGTACCTTATAGGGAGTGAGCTGAGATGTTATATAAATAAATCATTAAACCACCTACACTGAGCTCATTTGGTGTTTTACAGCCCTGGTGAATGCAGAATATTTTACAATACCTCAGCAGTTGTGAGAAAAATCTTATCTGTGATATGTCTCAATCCACATGCCACGACACCAAGAGCCACTCCAGGAAACACATAGGAATTGTTTCCTTGGCCAGGATACAGGGTCCGTCCATTTGGAAGAGTGACTGGATCAAAAGGACTGCCACTGGCAAAAATCGCACGCCCCTACAACACAGACACACAACTAACTTTAAAAAGGAGTGCAATATTTTAAACAAATGTGTCATAACAGAACTACCCCATAGTTAAAGTACTGAGTGTTTAAAAGAAGACTGATTTTCATTAACTCCCTGATAAGTCTGGGCAAGTTTTTATGATGTTGGCAGTAATTTCTGAAGTGGGTGCTTACTACCGCTCTCTGCCTCACTCTCAGAGAAGTGTGCAAAGCACAGGATACCTCAAGACCACCACTCTCTTCTCTGCAGGGGTCCAACCCATATGTCTATCAACGATTTCTATAGGGGTTTCAGATTATAGACTTCTGAAGATAAAAGAAATGACAGGTTAACATTAGAGCACTGGAAAAAATGACATTTTAGGCTAGAGTTTACGGATCTACACATTTCAACATAATCACTGGGACAAATTTTACGTATTTCTATATTGTAAAGAATTATATAGAAAATCATGAAGGAAACAAACTCAATAGCACAAATGGGATTAGCAAATAAGAGGAAGGTTAAATTATCAATAATTGTCAAAAACTGTCATGTTTTCCCTAATCTTCATATTTTGTCACACTGTTTTTGAGAAACCTCACCTGATGCATGCTTTAGATGGCCGTGACGTAGGGCCTGCCAGGTGCTGCCATTCCATATGGTTAATCAAGAAGGAAGAGGGACACCTGGGTGGCTCAGTCAGTTAAACAATGGACTCCTACTTTCAGCTCTGATCATGCTCTGAGGGTTTTGAGATCGAGCTCCATGATGGCCCTGTGTTGGGTATGGAGTCCGCTTGGGATTCTCTCTCTCTCCCTCTGCCACTCCCCCCGCTCGCCTACTCTCTCTTTCTCTCTCTCTCAAAAAAGGGAGACTCTGTTTGATCTGCAAAGATGAGGGTGGAAATATAGCTGAGAACAGTCAGGCTTCTAAAATAGATATAGGAAACCCTTGACAAATAAAGCATCACAATCTAAGAAATCCATTTGAGAAGTCCACAGCACTAAATCCCCAAAGCATCATTTAAATGATCAAGGGCTGGGCTGTAACTTTCATCCCTATTTAGAGTCTAATCCATTATAATGTTAATAATATTAACTTAATATTCATTTTTAACAAAGGTCATAATATACTTTTTGTATACAGGTACAGTTGTATAATATGATTCAACCTTCGTCAGGGTATAAAAAGGTGAAAACAGATGAGAAAGAAAATAGGAATTCTCATCCAGGTGTCTGTAGGATGCTTATATTTTATAGAACATTAGGTTTTGTTTTCAGAAAAGTCTGATACATTCAGCTCTGTTTAGCAGATAAAATATTTTATTACAAGCAACTTTCTAATATAACTTAATTATTATTTGATATATACATCATATATCTTCAAAAAACCGTATTTGAGAAAAAGACCTGCAACATTACATACATGCTTATCTCCCTCCCGCCTTCCCTTCCTGCCTACTGTTTTAGAATCAGTATTTTAAGGAGGAATGGCACTCACTAAATGACAGCTAAACATTCTCATGTATATGGAGTGTTCATATGGAGAAGAAAATCTCTCCATACTATTTTTGGATATAGTTTTTCATGATTCAGTAATCTTCCTGTACTTTGTATTTTTAACATTTCCTAATGACCTTTCACCTGTGCCTGAGTCTCTACTTGTCTTTGCTTGTGCTGTAATCCTTTGGCTGAACCAGTGTTCACATTTTTAGCCTCAAAATGACTTTCAATTTTGTTTCAATTTCTTTAACAACATAGAACATTAAGTAAGAGAATAAGAAAGAGTTTAGTCCATTTACATCAGACACATTCAGATTTAAAAATACAAATACATAAATTTGGCTTGTTTAGTTTTTGTCTATTACTGGTGAGTCTATACACTCTTCACACCTAGATATATGACAAAATAATTACATAAACACTTATTTATAATGTGCCTACTATGTGCGATCCATACTAAAATTTTATTGCCCAGAGGAATTTGTTTTCCCTTGTAAAGATTTAAGGACTACTGAGGGGATGCCAGGCAAATTCCTCAATCTAGAGATGGGTCGAAAATTAAAATTACTGAGGACATTGATGCCATCCCAAATATGAGAGAGAAGCTCAGGTAGCTCCTTGCCAACAAGTTCAATAACTCCGGTAATGAGCAGTGAAGGCTATCATATTAAAGAAGCGGAGCCATCAAGCTCTGATTTGTGCAGAGTGATTTAATTTTGTGTCATGTTTACCTTTTCTAGTTCATTTTGGATTTATTTTCCACATAATGGTGCTAGATATATATGACTCGACCTCTATTTTGTTGTAATGACATTTTCAAGTCTTTGAACGGAAGAAAGCTCTTGTCAACCTATCAGTCAAATATATATTAATAAAAAGATAGTATAAAATAAGCCATTCTTTTGGCAACAGCAAAGTACCAAAGCTCTGAGGACTCCTAGCCCAAACTGGGTGGATGTCAAAACAGCTGCCCAAATGTACCACCCATGGCATCAAAATCCAAACCCAGGATTTAGCAAAGCAAAAATAAGATTGTGGTTTTATACTGCATGCTTCAATGTTCAGAAATCGCTAGTTAAGAGTTATTTTAATAAGCATCTAGAATCAAACTTTTTTCTTTTTAGCTTTCATACTTCAATCTTAGATACTTGCAAATCACTTGAGAAAAATTATTAACAAACACTGAAGAGTTTATTTTGTTTTACCAAAGAGGAGGATTTATACAACAACGTTCTAGAAAAGGAAATAGTTCTTATCCCTTCTGACTTACTCACTTTTATTTCAACCTTGGTTGTTTAATTTTTAAAGATTAAGTGGTAAGAACCTTAGATATCCTTCGCTCTCCTATAATGAATAAGAATTAGATTATTAAAATATCAGAGTCTGCGCCAGCGTTGGTGGAGCCGGGGAACGGGGCGGGGGGGAGGGTAGAAATCAGTTATACTTTCGCTTTACCTTGGTTAGTTTATAGCACTGCTCCGCAGTACATTCTGCTTTGCTAGTGGGGTTACTCAAAGCAAAAATAATAGGCCGTTCATTGAAGGCAGCCATATCTTTGAGAATTTGTTCTGAGAATGCACCACCAATTGCAGCAACTCCTAATGTAGAAATAAGAAACCAGTGAATAGACTATCATTGGTTAATTCACCTAAGAAGTCCATGCCCTCAAAACAGTGAGACACGCCAGGTCACTTTCTAATGGACCCTAAACAAAATATAGAACATTTGCATTGAAGTGACAAAAAGAGGTAAGTTCGTTAATGCCAATGATCTCCAGGGTTACAAATCTATCAGTATCTATATAAAAAATCACAGATATAACATTTGGCTCATAATACATGGAGTTAGCGACCCGTTCACTATGTATTTTGATTACAAACATTTATATCAGGAAATTAGAATGTGCCTAATATATATTATCTCTATAAACAATTCTATGATTATATTCCAGTCTCTCAGGCTACAAAGTAATTATGTTTATAAACCAATGCTAACACTTAGGACAATCATCCAATTCAATTATAAAATCGAAGTATCACTCAATGAAAGAATCCTAAGAGAAGAATAAAGGAACTAGCATAATGGAAATGGAAAAAAATAATATTCCTCATGTATTTTGTAAAAAACAACAATAAAGGTTCATCGCAGTTTCTGTTACAGAGTATTCCCTTTTATTATGATAATCATCATTGTTCTCAATACTGTCATCTGTTTCACAAGAGCTCCCAGGAATGAAGAACGATACAAAGTAGGGACGAACACTATAGACACACAAAATGAGGCATGAAGTTTTGTAACTCTGGCTGAGTTTTTTCAACCACATTAAATTTGACTATATTAAAGATCATATATGGACATGCACTGTGTGAACTACTGCGTCAAGTATGGTCCCTGTCTTCAAGGAGGGTCCAGTGAGTTCAGTGTTTCGTAATCTCCGGGATAGTAACATTTTGGGTTGGATAATTCTTTGTGGGGGGCTTTCCTGTGCATTGTCGGATGTTCAGCAGCACCCCCAGTCTCCACCCCCGACCCCTCCAAAGTTGTGACAACCGAAAACATCTCCAGACATTGCCAAATGTTTCTTGGGGCGCACAATCACTCCTATTTGAGAACCACTGTCTATCTGGACTAATCAAGTCTGGAGAAGAGTTGATTATGCCAAGGATTCACAGGCTGACAGGGTTAGCAGAGGGGGCCCCCACTTCCGCTGGAATCGGTAAGACTGAGAAGACAGTACTAAATTTACAAATCTAGGTGTCCATGGGGTACTGTTGATTCAGTGAATGAGTAATTGTGTTTGTGAATTTCAAAGATTAAAATTTTAAAAAGCTAAATCATGCCTCAAAAATCAGTAGGAAAATGAATCAGGCCAAAATGGGATCAGGGTGGGGTTTACTGGAAAGAGGGAGAAGTTTACCTATGAGGGCAGTTGGTTTTATATCTTGAACAATGGCTTCTAGGTTTTTCATTTCTTCATGTTCATGGGCAAATTCCTCCTTCTCTTGTGTTAAGGCAGCTCGTCCCTACGTAAAGCAAATAAAAAGAAATGTTAAACCTGCCAAACATATGTGAGCCAAAGAAATTTCAGAATATTACACATATTACCAGTACTTGTGCTTAACATCTTCATGTGTCATGTGTCACAGCTGTTCTTAAACTCTCTTCTCCAATTATCGGAGTATTCTTTCATTCAGTCTTTCAACAAATACCATGTCTTAGACAATGTTCTAGGCAATGCGGATGTAACAGTGAACAAACTAAAGTCTTTCCCTTTCTTAACTATTATTTAATATTTAAAATCTTAATTCTACAGACATTTGTGAGAAACTGGCTCTAATAAATGGCAATGCGAAATATCATTTAAATATCATTTACAAAACACTATTTGTGTTAAATAACAGTGTCTTAGAACATAGAGCTGGCTTTAGCCACAGCACTTCCAATTTATGCACCACTGAGTAAGAATAGAACTTGATGCCATATTTATACCATAGTTTGATTTTCTGAATAAGAACTAGCTTTGTGTATTTTTATCTTAATATTTTGTTTATGAATGTGTCATGTATTATCTAGGAAACATCTAATTATAATTTTCTAGCTGCAAATTTTTAAGATTTTGACTTACAAAATAAAGCACTGCCTAATGTTATATGGTACTTTATGACTTACAAGTTGTTTTCATATATTTCATATGATCCCCTCAACAATTTTAAGAAGTAGAGAACTACAGGGCGCCTGGGTAGGTCAGTCAGTTGAACGTCAAATTCTTGATTTTGGCTCAGGTCATGATCTCAGGGTCGTGAGATGGAAGCCATTCCAGGCTCAGCGCTTGGTGGAGAGTCGGCTTGAGATTCTTTCCCTTTGCCGCCCCTCCACCAGCCCTTGTCCCCCACCCCCCCTTCCCCTGCCCTGCTGGCAGGCATGCACTCTCTCTCTCTAAAATAAATAACTCCTGAAGAAAAAAAAGAAGTATGGCAACTAATTAGAGTCATTTTACATGCAGAGACAGAGGCTCTGAGATGTTAAGGGACTTGCCCAAGGCAGATGCTGGAACTCAAGTCTTTCCAATAATACAGCAAGTACTGTCCTGGAGAAAAAGGTTTACAAATGGTATCTTTGTTTTGGTACATTTGTTTTTAAATGGTATATGTCAGATTGCTTATAAACTGTTACCCCGAAGATGGTACAATTTTCTTGTTTTGAAAGGTTATTACCATATTATTTCTGCTTTTAAAGATTTATTTATTTATTTGAAAGAGAGTGTGAGCAGGGGGAGGGGCAGAGGGAGAGGGAGAGAGAGAAGCAGACTCCCGGCTGAGTGCGGAGCTCCATACGGATCCCACAACCCTGAGATCATGACCTGAGCTGAAATCAAGAGTTGGATGCTTAACTGACTGAGCCACCCAAGCGCCCCTATTTCTGTTTTGAAAATACACATGGAGTCTGCTTGGGATTCTTTCCCTCTTCTTCTCCCTCCCGTTTTGCCCTTCCCCCTGCTCGTGCTCACTCTCCCTCCCTAAAACAAATAAATTTCTAAACTCTTAAAAGAAATTAATAAAGTACTTAGGATTATGCCAGGTTTTTCTTGTGCCAGTTTTTAACAAGAGCTCAACATTAGTTGTAGTTGTAATTAAAATTATTATGAAGAAGAAAAAAAGTCATAATTGCAACAGTTATAATTTTGGTACATTTCTTACAGTTATCACCATTAGTCATTCTGAGTTCTACATTGTTACTTACCTTACCTTTTCTTCTGAGACACTGTGAAAAAAAATCTTAACACTAACTAGAAAAGATACTTGTACCCCCATGTTCGCTGCAGTGTTATTTACAATAGCCAAGACATGGAAGCAATCAATAGATGAATGAATGGATTAAAAAAAAATCACACACACAGAGAATATTATTCAGCCATAAAAAAATGAAATATTGCCATTTGCAACAACATGGATGGACATTGAGGGTATTATGCTATGTGAGATAAGTCACACAGAGAAAGATAAATACCGTATGATTTTACTTACATGTAGAATCTAAAAAAAAAAAATCAAAAATCAAAAAACCCCAACAACCCTGAATTTACAGAGAACAGATTTGTGGTTGTCAGCAGTGGGGGGGGGGAGGGGCAAAATCGGTGAAGGGGAGGTCAAGAGGTACAAACTCCCAGTTAGAAAATAAGTCAGTCCTGTGGATATAATGTACGGCTTGGCAACTAGAGTTAATACCATACTGTATATTTGAAAGTTGCTAAGAGAGTAGATCTTAAAAGTTATTATCACACAAAAAAGCCCAATTATAACCATATGTGATGATAGGGTTAACTAGAGTTACTGTGGTGATCATTTTGCAATATACACAAGTATTGAATCATTATGTTGTATAACTGAAACGGACACAAAATTATATGTCAATTATATATCAATAAAAAAATCTTACTTCATCAGAATCAAATTAGAAGCTTACTGGTTCAGATTCGCTTGAGAGAACACTCTAGTCTCCAGTAATATTAAATTGAATAAAGTTGGATCATATTCATTTCGTTTATTAAGAAAAAGTCAAAAGTGTCATATAAATTCAGTTTCCACTTTTATCAGGAAGCATCAAGTTGTTCAATAAAATCTATCTACTATCATAGGCTTTTTAGAATTAGTCATAGGTCCAACAGCAAATAGTTTATGCAAACCTAGACTGATTTCATGAGTAAACACTAAATATTGTTTTTCTTATTTATGAGACAAGATTTTTTTAAATTTCCTTTTAATAATATAAAGAAATATATGACAATATTGAAATCTTTACAACTCTCATCAAATTGCGGGGAGGGGCTACCTGGTGCCCCCATCCTCGTCTCTCTTAGCTTCTCAGCCAGGAAATCTATTTCATTTACATATCTCAATTACAGAGATTAATTCAACATTATCCTACTACATAAACAAAGGCTAGGTTTAATGATAATTTATTAGTCACAAATGAAAAAACAGAGGCATTTGGAGTACCTCAGAATTCCCTCCAAATATTTTGATAATCCAGACTTTGACTTAGGCCCCAATTCCTCATCATCCATTTCCTGTGTCAAAGTTCTTTGCACTGTAACTTGACAGTTCTTTCCACAAAAGGCAGTTATACTTTCCAAGCCCTTGTCTTTGGACTTGAACATGTAATTTCTTTGGTCAATAAAATGTATGCTGAAATGAGAGTGTGCCAGTTCCAAGCTTAGGCCTTAAGAGTAA
>NC_048236.1:33467744-33479119 GCF_002007445.2 Ailuropoda melanoleuca
TTCCCAGGACTCTGGGATCATGCCCTGAGCTGAAGGCAGACACTTAATGACTGAGCCACCCAGGCGCCCCAAATTTTAAAAAATTTTAAATGTAGGGGTGCCTGGGTGGCTCAGTCAGTTAAGCGTCTGCCTTCGGTTCAGGGCATGATCTCCGGGTCCTGGGACTGAGTCCCACATCAGGCTCCCTGCTCAGCAAGGAGTCTGCTTCTCCCTCTCCCTCTGTCTGCTGCTCCCCCTGCTTGTACGCTCTCTCCCTCTCTCTCATTCTGTCAAATAAATAAAATCTTTAAAAAAATAAAATAGAATTTTAAATGTATTTCACAATGTTGTCCACACAATTATTGATTGCTGTCCATATAACCATTAATTTGTGGTAAATCTTGCTGGCTGGGGACATGAATAAATCACTAGTAGCAGAACGCATTCTAATACCCAACTGCAAATAAATTTACATTACTCCTGAAAACTTCTCATGATATTGAGAAAAGTAAATAAAAGCTCCTGGGTGAGACACAGAAAATGCCATCTACAAATGGAGACAGAACATGGGACTAAGGCTCAGGACCGCAGTTCCCCAGGCTCTTCCCTTCACTCATGACCTGGGGCATGTCCTTTGAGACTCCCATGGATGTTGATTTCTCCATCTACAGAAACAGTCTGGATTCATGATGATGACAATGTGATGAAAGTGAGCCAGATCTGAATTTTCCAAGCTGAGCACCAGACTCACCTCAGGAGAGAGATTCCTGAGCCCTGTTTTCAGATATTCTAATTCAAGTCCAGGAGGAGGCTCTGGAATCTGTGCATGTCTTTTTTAAAGTCTCCCAGGTGACTAAGATGATTACCAGTTTTGAGAATCACTGCGCCACATGATTTATCAGATTTCTACGAGGTGCATTTGAAAAAGATACGTGATATGTTTTCAAAAATGTATAAAATGATTTTTCTTTTGCTAAAGAAGAAAAGCTGCAGAATAACAAATTATTAATCACAGATTTATAGTACTGTTTTTTTTGACTGACAACTTTAGATAAAATGAAAAATATTTAATGCGGTTTAAATCCCCTAAATTTCCTGGAATGAGAAGCAAATCACAAAAAAAGAAATGAGTAAGCATTGTGTGAAAGGCAAAGACGTATGCTTTCAGCATGAACACTTTACTTTCTTAATCACAGCAACAGCACTGGCAGCCCCCAGCCAACGGAAGCCAGTAAGAAACCCAGATGACCCACAGCCCCTCCCCCAAAGGCTTGATTCTTGCTGGTGACTTAGGAAGGCCAGGAATCATGCAATGTAATAATAGCGCTACTGAAAGCCTCTACTTGCCAAAAAGAGAAGAAGCAAAAGACAAAGATTAAGGTCTCTCGTGTAACTTCTATACCATTTTTGACGTTGATGTGAAGATCTGGCTTAGAAGAATAAACTACTGGAATGTGACCTCTCGATCTGGCAACATGAAGGTGACCACCTGCACCTTTAGACTTCTATTTTCTACACCAATGGATGTAGAAATATCCTTCTTTCAAAATCTGATTTGGAATCTATATTCTTTACACTACTCTTATCAGTTGGATATGGATATAGAAGATTTCTTTTCTGTTCATTCCCCTTTCCAGGATCCCTCACCGAAATGCTTTTTGCCTTCTTTCGGCAAAGTACACATGGGCATTTCTTATTGTAGAAATCCCAAATCCCGTGTTTCTTCTTTTTTTTTTAAGAGTCTTTAATTACACCAAATGTATTATGAATAGCTGAGAATTTCTTTTGAGCGCTCTCATTTCTTCAATCTCCCCTTCAATCATTTCTTCAATCTCCCCTACCCCCTTATTTTGTGCTGATTCTTACAAGAGGACAAAAGATACAGCTAACCATACTGAATTACCACCTTTTTCAAAAGCACGACGTTCTGGTGCGGGTGGAGAGGATAGGTGGTAAAAACCACCAAGATTTGGGGTTAGCGTCTCACGACGCAGGACAGGTATAAAAAATTAACTATGGATTGTTATGATAAATATTTATTCCTTCCTACACACAGGCACTAGAAGACCTCTCCCTCAAGTGCTTTCGTTTGCCTCCTCCTGGAATCCATGCCTGCTTGGACATTTGGCCCATTGCACTGGCCCGGTTCTGCTGTCAGGTCCTCAGTTTATCAAGAGTTGAGTCGGGCCCCTCTCTACATCTACAGACAGGGCCCTCCTAGCGGGCGGCCGATGTCATTTCACTGTCAGAACAACTATCATCTGGTCGGACGATGTAACTCCATAAACAAGGCAACCACACAGTATACTTTTTAGTTTTTGGTTTTATGTCTTAAAAAGTGAAGGAGTTTGGTATATTTTTCTGTATTATAAACAATTACATGACAGGTTAATAAAATTAATAAAATAATTCTTATTGGTTTTCAGGAGAGGTTGTGAAAGTACTAAGGATAAAGGACAACAAACAAAAATCATGTAAATTTGAAAGCAAGAGTATATTAATTTACTAGTTATCCTCAGATTTATTAGTTCTGCAACAAAAATCAACATAATTTTAACTTTTGAAAAACCTGAAGGAGAAAGTAGTTAATTGAAGCTTCATGCTTCTTTTGTATTAAATAGCACACAAGCTGTTAAATACATAACGACCTCTTAAAATGTAACTTTATCTTGGCAAGCAGCATAGATGCAGTTCTTTATTTTGGCAAGTAAAAGACATGAGGTAAGAGTGACTGATTAGGTCTAGGCAACAAACTTCACAATTATTCCAAGCATTGTAATCCATGGAATTTGGAGTCTCACTTCAGTAAGTCTACACTATAATTATTTGAGATGCTAAAATCTGTATATTTTTATAAATATTTCACATAAAAATGTCATTAGAAATCATAAAAGAAATCCACAGTCACAGACTTTCACTTTTTTTTTTAGATATTTACATGTATTCTAATACTTCCCTAAATATGACACCATTTGTATGGCTTCCATGGCTCCAACTTTTTGCATGCAGATATTCCCGAAATCTCTATCTCCAGGAGCCCAGACCCTTATCCTGAGCATCACTCTTGTACCTCTGATTGCCAAGGTGCCTTAAACTTGCTATGTCCAAACTGGATCGCGTTATCTTTCTCTTAAACTTGGTCTGTTCATTATTCCTTTTCTGCAGTAATGGCCACATCATTTATCCAGACAGAGCCCTGCCAGAGTCCTGCCTGTACTCTACCCTACCCCTCCTTCCATATTTAGTGGTTACTAAGTATGTCAATCCTATTTGCTAAATATCTCCTGAATCAAATGTCTTTCATTCACCCCCCATAATCACTGCTTTCTTTCAGGTACCAATTAATTTTATCTGTATTACTACAACAGCTTTGTTACTAGTTTCCTTTACTGAATTTCACCTCATTTCAATCTGCCCTCCACAATCCTGGAGTGACAAGACACGAACCTCCTCTGCTCATTATCAGGGTTTAGAAGAGCCTTCTGCTTCCTTTCAAATCGAATCCCTAAATGCCTCTTATAGTGAAATATCTTCTTTTGCAAACGCTGTTCTTCTGCCCAGAAGACCATTCATCAATCAATTCATTTATTAACAAAATACTTATTGTCAGTTATGTGCTAGGCACTATATAGGCTTTGAAGACACAGAGAGATGAAAGACATGATCCACAGGTCCAGCCAAGATCTCCTACTGAACTTTCCGTGATACTTCCCTTGTCTCACTTTCAGATAGGAGACATTTAAGATGTCCATGGAGACTCCAGATAAACTCCTAACTCTTCCTTTCAAACTGAGGTGAAGAGACACCTTTTCTAGGAACCCTCCTCGGCATTCCCATTATTCTCATCGGTGCAGCTGGGAACATCATTTCCAGGGTATCCCTGGCAACAAGGACATATTTCTATAACATTTTCATGTAGAGACATAACTTTTGGCTTGTTTGAGTTTTTCCCACTAGTCTGTGAGCCTCCTGATATCAAGGGATTTACTGAGTTCTAAAGTCTAGTACAATGCCTGACCCAGATGCAATTCCATTCAATAAAAATCATTTCATGACCATAATATGAGTGGCCACAAAGTACAACTTTTTCTATTTATGCTGATTCTTCCAAGCCATAGCAGTTCTTAGGCCAAAAAACTTTAAACTTTATGCTTTCTTATATATTATAAAAAATTACATTTCAAGTTAATACAATTAATAAAATGATTATTATTTGATTCTCAGGAGATATTGTAAAAGTACTTCCTGTCTTGTTTTACTTCCTTATAGATACTCATTTGCCACAAAAAGTTATGCATATACTCTTTATTTAAGGCAAAATTTGTCTATATTAATCAAAAAAATTTTATAGCTTTAAAAGAACACATTGCTAAGGAGAATTTGGAATATAGAGAAAGGCATTAAAAATAATATAAGTTTTAAGCTAATAACATATTTTATACATTTACTTCTGTAATTTTATATGCAACTCAATGTTTTTTAGATTTATTTATTTATTTATTTGAGAGAGAGTGTGCATGTGTGCAAGCAGGGGTGGGGAAGGGGCAGAATAAGAGGGGGAGAGAGAATCTGAAGCAGACTCCCCACTGAGCACGGAGCCCAACACAGGGCTCAATCCCATGGCCCCGAGATCATGACCCAAGCTGAAATCGAGAGTCAGATGCTTAACCAACTGAGTCACCCAGGCAACCACGCAACTCAATTTTTAAAATAAAATAGTAACATATAACATGGTGTTTTCCTTTTACATCTAGCATTACATTGCTAATCTTTTAATGTTATTGTTCTTTAAAAAAAACCTTAAGACTGTATGTGCTATTCATTTGGCTACTCCACAATTATTTCACAACCATCTTTTAATTTAGGTAAACACAACATATTATTTTTTTTCTTCAGCTAAGATAGCAGAAGACAGCATATTACTATTATAATGGCTGCATGATAAAACATCACTATTCTAAGTAATGCTGTGGTAACATCCTTAAACAGAAAACACTGTGACTGGCACAAAAACAGATACATAGATCAATGGACCAGAATAGTTTGTTGTCAATCTTCAATAAAGTAGGAAAGAATATCTAATGGGAAAAAGAGTCTCTTCAACAAATAGTGATGGGAAAACTGGACAGCAACATGCAAAAGAATGAAACTGGACCACTTCCTTACACCATACACAAAAATAAATTCAAAATGGATTATAGACCTAAATGTGAGATAGGAAACCATTAAAATCCTTGGGGAGAACATAGGTAGTAACTTCTCTGACATTGACAATAGCAACCTCTTATTAGATATGTCTCCTGAGGCAAGGGAAACAAAAGCAATAATGAATAACTGGGACTACAACAAAATAAAAAGCTTCTGCACAGCAAAGGATATAGACAAAACTAAAAGGCAAGAAAATAGGAAAGATATTTGAAAATGGCATATCCAATAAAGGGTTAGTATCCAAAATACATAAAGAACTTATAAAACTCAACACCCAAAAAATGAATAATCCAATTTAAAAATGAGCAGAGGACATGAATAGGCATTTTTTCAAAGAAGACATACAGATGGCCAACAGACAAATGAAAAGATGCTCAGTATCACTCATCCTCAGGGAAATACAAATCAAAACTACAATGAGATATCATCTCATATCTGTCAGGATGGCTAAAGACAACAACACAAGAAACAACAGGTGTTGGCGAGGATGTGGAGGAAAGGGGACACTCTTGCACTTTTGCTAGGAATGCAAACTGGCACAGCCACTGAGGAAAAAAGTATGGAATTTCCTCAAAAAGTTAAAAATAGAACTACCCCATGATCTAGCAATTGCACTAGTAGATATTTACCCAAAGAATACAAAAATACTAATTTGAAGGGATAAACGCACCCTGATGTTTACAGAAGCATTAACGACAATAGCCAAATTATGGAAACAGCCCAACTGTCCGCTGACAAATGGATAAAAGAAGATGTGGCATCTGTGTGTGCATGTGTGTGTGTGTGTGTGTGTGTGTACATATATCATGTATATATAATGGATATTACTTAGCCATAAAAAAGAATGAAATCTTGCCATTTGCAACAACATGGATGGAGCTAAAGAGTATTATGCTAAGTGAAATAAATAAGTCAGAGAAAGACAAATACCATATGATTTCACTCCTGCGTGGAATTTAAGAAAAAACACAAATGAGCAAAGGGGAAAAAAAAAGAGAGAGAGAGAGGTGCAAACCAAGAAAGAGACTCTTAACTATAGAGAACTGATGGTTACCAGAGGTGAAGTGGGTGGGGGATGGGTGAAATAGGTGATGGGGATTCAGAAGTGCACTTGTGACAAGCACCAGGTGTATATGTAAGTGTTCAATCACTACATTGTACACCTGAAACTAATATTACAGTGTATGTTAACTAGAATTTAAATAAAAACTTAAAAAAAGAAAAAAACATAAAACATTGTATACATCTTTATAAGATATATTCTTATGATGGAAACTATTGGATCAGAAGCATAAAATTTTATTTATTTATTTAATTATTTATTATAAGATTTTTATTTAGTTATTTGTCAGAGAGAGAGAGAGAGAGCAAGAGCAAACGATCACAAGCAGGGGGAGTAGCAGGCAGACGGGGAAGCAGGCTCCCCGCTGAGCACGGAGCTCGATGCGGGACTCGATCCCAGGACCCTGGGATAATGACCTAAGCCGAAAGCTGATGCTTAACCGACTGAGCCACCCACATTCCAGAAGCATAAAATTTTAAAGGCTTTGGATACACATAAGTTAGTTTTCCAGAAAATTTGTACACCTTCACATTTGTTTCTATATTAAATTCCTGAAGTCTATGCTTATCACTGGTTATTATAAAAATTCATCTTCATGTAGAAAGGAAATTTATAAGTATTTTTTTCTGGCAGTTTACGGAAGAGTGCTTAATGTATACAGATGGCAGAAGTAATATTAATGCCTTGTAACTATGTAGCAACATGGTCAACCTACCTAGTCTTATTTGGTTCTCACAATAATCTACAAACTAGGTCTTGCTATCTCTATTAGAGCTGGGGAAACAACCTTATAGTTAACATTGAAACAGCCCATTTATTAAAGCACTTCTCAGAATTCCCACTCAAACCCTCAAGAATTTAATCGAGAGAAAATCGTTGTTATTTTTGCGAGCTAGTGTGCAATTTGACAGCTAGCCCTTAATAAAAGGAGCTATACCTAGGTGTTTCAGCTGTATCAACGTCAAACTGCATCCTCCGGGAAGTAATTCAAATGCACGGACAACCTATAGAGTTGCAAGGAGCCTCCATACTTCACAGGCCAATTCTGTAGCCACGCCAGGCTTCTTTACGAGAAGAGTATCAGTATTATTGTACAACATGGGCATTCATGTACAATGGCTACTCTTTTAACACAGTGTTGGGGGTCGGGTGAGGGCAAGTAGTAGTAATCTTTGAGATGGGCATCCAGAATGGCACATTAATTTTTATTCAGTTGAAAATGACAAATTCTTACCTTAACTATTAATCCTTTTGAGTCAACCAACCATATCTTTTTCATGGCCTTCTCTTTTGGTAAACCTTCTTTTTCCATGGCCATAACAATCAGGTGTGCAATCCCTAAGGCAGCCTGAGAAGGACGTTATGAAAACAAAACTTTAAAAAGTTGTTCCACATTATAACTTATCAAGTTTAACGTTTCACTCCATTTTATCTTTGTTAATAAGAAAGAACAGAAAGGCTCGACTGACCGAAACACTTATATTCATTCATTTATACTGGGAGCCAAGTATTTTTGTCACATTTGGGGTAAACTAAAGGACAATTATTTACTCTTCTCATCACAACAGAACCACTATTATGTGGCTTACTCTAGAGCTACAGATAACCCAGTGATATCCTTGACTGTCATCATCTTTAATCCTGTTAATGCAATTAAGACTTGCTCCAACGAGAAAATATTGAACTTAAAAGAATGACCTGGTCAGCCTTGCTTATTGGGCTGCATTGTTCATTGTTGGGCGCCAGCTCCTCTCATTGAATTTGAAGAATGAAGCCTGGTCATTTGGATGGGAACTTGACCAATTAGGCAATAGAATAAAACACATACAATCTCTGTCCCCAAGCATTTATTTACTCTATTAATTTGGACAAAGAAAGTACTGTGAAATCTCTTGCAAGATTAAAGGAATCAACTTCTTTGGTATTTGATAAATTTTGTGATAATCTGTGAATGCCCAAAACCTTTTCAGGGACAAGCAAGTGCCAGTTTTGAATCATCCAACCATGAATACCTCTGCCCTGCTGAGTCGATAACTGGCCTGTACCATTCATCAAAACCCTTTGGAAATTCAAAGAATTTGAACTCAAAAGAAATTGACTAAAATTAAGTACAGCATGTAACAGCCATACAAATAAAAACCTCAAATTTTAATAAGATATAATTAAGCCTTGATTTTTATTTTGATGTGAAAATGAACGTGAGATTCACATTCTGAAGACTCTGACATGTTTACATCTTGGCATTTAAGCTTTAGCTTTGCCTATTTCATTTTAAGAACAAGTAAAATCAAAACCAACACAATATACACAATTTCTACCAGTGCAATATATTTATTTATAATCATGTTCAACTTGAAAATTTAAAGCTTCTTAAAAATACATATGGCCAAAAAGTATTTCTCCATTCATTACATTCTGTAATTCTAAACAGATTTGGGCAGTTTTCTCACAAGAAGCTCAAACTCAATTGACATTTTAATTTCTATTTTGGGTGATGAATTATCACTGGAGTCTAGTTTTCTTCTTTCAAATGATTAACTCATAGCAAAAGAGAACAGAAAAAAGCCCACTTTTGTCTCACTGCCATCTCCTTCCAGCAATTGTAAATGTTTTGGTTCTTCTGCATGTGAACAGTTACAATGCATGACAAGTCTCCAGTTCAAATATTTTTTTCTTAAAAACTTGTATATAGTTATATATGTGCGCACTGACTGGTGAGTCAAATTAAGAAAACTTTCATATGTGCATCAGATATAATAGCTTAAATACTTAGAGGCTTAGAGGCTTTTATACATCATCACACAATGTAAACTTTTTGTTCCCACAAAACACGCAAAACAAGAACCCATGCCACCATTTGATAATCTCTAGAAATTTAAGATTGTGAGAAGGATCGCTATACCTCTATACTAAAGTCTCCTATGACAAATGAATACAACTCAATACTTAACCGGGGAACCTTTCAATAAAACCTATAGCTGCAATATACTAAAAATTTGAAAGAATACCTCGAACTTCAAATTAATGAATAATAAACTCTGTTCATTAATTTAAGGGAACGTAAGTACTGTATAAGACAGGTACCTCTCCAGCTCCTTGAAAGAGTATTGTTTGATCAGACAGTTTGTTCTTGGTTATTCGAAGAGCCGCAAGGATGCCCGCCACTGCCACAGATGCTGTTCCTGAAATGAGATAGCCTTGAGTGATCCTCAAATAGATGCCAAATTTGAAGCCTGGAATCTTTATTCATATATTGAACTCATCGCACAACACGGTAACTGGTACAGAAAGGGAACCTGTGGCTGTCTGACCCCATGTTTATATATGAGGTGAAATTCTCAGGCTACTGGCATCAATATTTCAGGATAGCAACTCACTAGTATTCTTGCTAACTTTCAGAAAGATTCTGTGACTTAATGTGGTGACTTAATGAATAAGAGCATGGGGTTTGGAATCTTATGTGGATTCCAGCTTAACCTGTTTACTAGCTGGATGAATTTAGAGAAATCGTTTTTGTTTCGGGATTTTTTTTATTCATTTACTTGAGAGACAGGGAATGAGAAGGAGAGAGCACAAGCAGGGGGAGGGGCAGAGGGAAAGGGAGAAACAGACTCCTCGCTGAGTAGAGACCCCCACTGACCACCACCACCATTATCAGCAAGCACTTACTGGTGGTGGTAATGATGTTTTCAATACATTTGGAATTTAATCTTTTAATCTTCAATTTGAAAAACTGACAGTTAATAGCAATTAAAATCTGATGTTATATGTCCTTCAATTGGCTTCCTACCTATAATAATCATTGGTGGATCCCAAAGGTGCAAAACAAAATTAATGTAAAATTTATCTAGGATGAAGACTGAGTTGTTCTCATCCTGCCAGAAGGTCACAGGAACTTCACCAGTTCTACGTTTACTACTATGATATATAAGATTTCACAGATCATACAGCAGTTTTCTTGCTTTTAAACATTAATTGCACAGCTCAACTTCTTTATTGGCTCATGTCTGAAATAAAACTTTGGACCCTCCTGCATTACTTCCCAGCTGTATTTACATTTTACTCCTCTAAATAACACTCTACCGATAATGGTTCCTAGATCACTCACCAAGCAGCAAAGCTCACTTAAACTTTAAACACCCACACCTGGTTTAAAAAAAAAGATTTAGAATAGGTTTGATGAATGACACAATGATGAAGTGTTCTATACGCCAAGCACCAAAGATGAATTAAGCATTTTACCAACAGTATGTCTGTTCTTTTCAATCTTTGGGTTCTTTGTTTCTGTCTTGTAGAATTCGGTAGTCATAAATAAGATCACAGTAATTACTGAAGACCTGTGTGTCACTTGCATGTTTCTTATTTGGAAACAATGTAAAATATGAAAATAAAATGCTTGCAATTTTGAGCCACCGTTATTAACAAAGTATGAACTGAGGAAAGTCATACATTATGTAGAGGCTACTCTTCTATACATTATTTAAAATGAATGCCTGTTTTCTTTGGGGAAATACCTAGCAATGGAATTACTGGATTATATGGTGTTTATGTTTTTTGTTTTGGGGGGAATTTTCTATAATGTTTTCCACAATGACTGCACCAATTTGTATTCCCAGCAACAGTGCCCAAGGGTTCCTTTTTCTTCACATACTTGCCAACACTTGTTATTTCTCGTCTTTTTTATTTTAGCCATCCTGACAGGTATAAGGGTATATATTATTGTGGCTTTGATTTGCATCTCCCTGATGACGAGTGATGTTGAACATCTTTTCATGTGTCTGTTGGCCATCTGGATGTCTTCTCTGCAAAAAAGTCTATTCAGTTCCTCTGCCTATTTTTAATCAGATTACTTGTTTTTTGGTATTGAGTTGTATAAGTTCTTTACATATTTTGGATATTAACCCCTTATCAGATGTATCTGCAAACAAATAAAAAAACTAATTCAAAAAGATATACATACCCTTATGTTTACTACAGCATTATTTACAATAACCAAGATATGGAAGCAGCTCATGTGTCCATTGATAGGTGAATGGATAAAGAAGATGTGGTGTGGAGGAAGGAGGAAGATGGCGGAGGAGTAGGGGACCCCTTTTTCAGCCGGTCCCCTGAGTTGAGCTGGATA
>NC_048236.1:33479219-33528437 GCF_002007445.2 Ailuropoda melanoleuca
TTGGGGGGGGGGGGTTGTGGAGGGGGGTGGTGAATTTATAGATAGATTTGATATAAGAATAGGAAATAAGGCCAGAGTGCAAGCTTGTGTGATTGGGAAGATGACAGTACTGTTTATTTCAGTAATGAAGTAAAAACAAAAAAACTGAGAATAGTAATAGTGCTTGACAGGTTATATTTCTAGTGTTGGAGTGATATCCTAAAAAAACGTAAGAGCAGGGTGTGAAAGTGAGGAGAGGTGTAATAACAATGATAACAGTTCATGGTTTGTCAGTGTTTCGGAGAATACCCAGTTTTTGTGAAGGGACTCAATAAAGATTTTACAATAAGCAACACCATATTTTGGTTCTGATTCTGTTAGGTGCTTCAGAATCTACCAAAATATCTAGAGTTAATTCTTTTTCTTGCCAGGTAACACCTCAGCAAGGTTCTTTTGTTTTTTCATGATATTAATACTGTTCTATTTCATTTAAACCTTAAACCATGAGACGAGATGCCCATTGGAAGAGATGCAGAGGCCGGTCTGCCACAGGTGGTTGCCCATTTTCTCTGTGAAGTATCTTGATATCTTCGAAATTAATTGTAGCTGCTTTCCTTTGCCCGTTAAGGGATGATTTAACCCTTGCCATGCTACTTACTGTCAGCAGCGTTCTTTTATAACTTTGAGTAAAGTGATGTGCAGACATACGCATGGTTTGTGTCCAATGCGAATCCTTTTTTGTATATCCCTGTATGTAAAATTACTCAGCCAAAACGGTAGTTTTTTCCTGCTCATGTAATATTTTGTTCTTATTCTTTAGATGCATAGGCACAGTTGAATTTGCATCTTTGTGTAAGTGTGTTTTCCTTATGATTTTACTTTTGGAACAGTTTTAATAAAATGTACAAAAGGAAATAAAACTCTGCATGGTATTTTTCTGTTGTTTGGAAAAAATTACATCTTTTTTCACAGGCTAGAATATTGGTTTATAGATACTCAGTTAAATACACTGGGAAATACAGAAAAACTTGTTCAGTATATATAATACAGCATTTTTTTATGTTCATGTAACAACCAGTCTCTGTTTTTAATTTGAATACTATAATAGTATGTCCTTTATTTTAAAAATACTGAGAACATTACTATTATTTTAAAAAATGATTAAATTTTATTTTCTTGGAAATATTTAACTTAGTATGGTGGGTTTAATTGTACTGTAAATTATTCTTGCTTTTTTTCTTTACATTTTTTCTAGTAGTTTGTTTCAGTTAAGAGTATATTTCTTTCAAAGGTTAAGCAAACTCATTGTCATTGTTAAATGAAGAATAATACTCAGCTACTAATGAGCATATTTATTTTGAGAAGGATACTTTCTGAAAAGGGATGTTGTAAATAAACTCAAGAAAGTACTTGGTAGGATAGCTGACATTAGTGTTGTCCTTCATCTTGTGTTTCACATCTTTCTTTTTAATCATTATGTAGAGTCACACACTCATTGTTACTTACCATTAGCTCACATTTTAGCTTCTGTTTATAAAAAAAACAAGCAGTGTTTTTTCCTTCTGATTGAAAACAAACCAGAATATGGTCAATCTAAATAATTTAGATTTTCTTTAAATACATTATGCTGACCCTTAACTCTCAGGCTGACTTACTCTTGCCACCTATAAAGTTAGTTTCATTTGCCACCACGAAATTCAATCAGCATATATAAGGGAAATCAAATGGATTTTAATATTAGCAAATACTAAACATTAAAAAGATATGTTTGAAAAAAACATAAATCCCAAAGCCATAATTTAGTTGTTTGACATTCTCAGTTTTAGATTATTCACACAAGTACTTCTTTCTGTGTGGTTGATACAAATATGACATGACTAAATCAGAATATGGAATTGAACCATCAGTGATGTACACAGGTTTCATAAAAATGTGGGTAACTTCTTTGAAATATTTGCTTTCTGAACTATCATTTTGTCCCCTCATAACAGCCCTCACGAATTCTGTCTCCCTTTCCCAATAAAAACAAAACCTGTCTTCACTGGGTTTTGTGAAGTATCCCTTGGGTGCTTCATAATAAAATTTCTAGCCTAGAACATACCCCTAATCCACCAGGAATCTTCACTTCAGTCCTGGACATCCTTAATTTGGGGACCACCGCACCTGTAATTCTGTCTTTGGATGCACATTCCAACCTGCAGCACCTCTCTAGGATTAATCCCACACGAGAGCATATTTTTACCTTTTTGGTATGGTTATCTCAAGGGAGTAGATAGTGTTCTTGTACATCCTGTATAGAGTGCCCCTTCCACCATGGTCCTTTGTTGAAATGGGATCACTGTTGTTCAGATAACCAAACAAAACCCTTTTATATCAGAATTTATAGTTATTTCACCTTATACTTTTACCTACACACTTTCAGTATTGAGCGGTGGTGTAGGTTGGGGGTATTCAGAGTTCAGCTTTGGTCCTTGTCCCTAAGCCAAGGTCTAGAAGGAACAACAGAAATACATGTACTGGGGCGCCTGGGTGGCACAGCGGTTAAGCGTCTGCCTTCAGCTCAGGGCGTGATCCCGGCGTTATGGGATTGAGCCCCACATCAGGCTCCTCTGCTATGAGCCTGCTTCTTCCTCTCCCACTCTCCCTGCTTGTGTTCCCTCTCTCGCTGGCTGTCTCTATCTCTGTTGAATAAATAAATAAAATCTTCAACAACAACAAAAAAATACATGTACTTACACCATTATAGTGTTTTTAAAAAGTAAGTGGAATAGGAAAAGAAGGAACAGTGTCTAAAAAATGGGGGAGTTAAAGAGTCAAGAAAGGCTATATAGCCTGAGCAGGTTTTTGAAAAATTGAGTAAGAAAGGAGAGGTAGGATATGTCAGGCCGAAGAATTAAGAGTTGCGGTAGTGGTTGAGAAAGACAGTAATTATGGAACAGGCCTTGGTGTAAGCCAGCCAGAGTTCTTCCTGGTTTCTCCTCTTAACTCTGTGTGAAACCTCAAACACCAAAATGTTCATAAATACATGGCCGAATGAGTGTACTTGCCTCATAGATTTGTTATGAACATTACATGAGATAATTTGTGTAAAAGGGCTTAGCCTGGTGCCTGCCGCACAAAGTCAGTGTGAGCTGCTGTTAGCAATCATCATCCTCTTGAGTAATGTTCGGGCAATGTTTATTTAACTGCTGTGCTTTGGGGACAGGATATTACCTTTAACTCAAAGGCATATATTTCATTGTTACAGCTTTTAACTATTTGAAGCTCACAAAAGAATCCTAGCTACCCATTAATGGATCATTTTAGGTTGTAATATGTGCTCACACTGTTTTATTTTCTAAATTACTTTTCTTCAAGATGCTTATATGTCAAAAATCGGAGTTTAAAGCTAGAAGAAATCTTTAGTTATCCTTTTTATAGAATTCAGACTATTTCTAACAGATGGATAATTTCTTATATATCGATTAATTTTACTATCTTTTTTCCAAATAAATAAAACTTGCTGTTTGTCATCTTGTTAGAATTGTGGGATTTTTGACTTCTCACCAAGATCAAAAGTGAAAATATAAATAAATATATAATTAAAATACATAAAACTCTTTGTCAGAATTTTCTCCAACTAGAGATTTGCATCTAATTAATTTTAAAAGCCTTGATCCCTGGGAATATCATACTTAATAGATTTCCTTTCATAGGGCTAGAATGACATCCTCCATATTTAAGTAGGTATGCTAAATAAAGATGCTAAGACTTGAGTTAATTTTTTAAAGTGTAACTGGGCAAAGCACATTTTTTATAGGGTTCTAGGAGAATCTTCAATTTTTTAAAGTACTTAATAGCCATATGAATATAGTCGGTTTAAAGGGCATGAAGTGTGGCTACACCAATTAAGAAATAGAAGTGTAGTTTTGCTCTTTTCTCCAAAGCTTTTCTCAGAAAAAAAAACAAAGCAAAATGGTTTGTGAGCTATGTTCACATTGATAGATTCATTATTCAAAACATACCTGAGGGCCTACTGTGTATCAGCCACTTTTATGGGTCCACCGATTGGAGAATGAACAAGTCCATTATTGGACATTGGCTTCTGACCTCATGGCATTTGCATTCCATTAAGGGAAGATAGATAGGAAACATGCAAATAATGGGAAATTTCAAACTGAAGTGTTAGAAAGTAAATAATGTGATACTCTAGAGTAGATGTTAAGATTGTGGGCTTGGCGTGGGCCACTTGACATGACTGTTCAGAAAAGGCTTTTCTGAGGGTTTGATGTTACTTGGAGGATAGGAAGGAATTTATCACACACAAAGAGTTGACCTAAGAGCCTTTGGATACATAGATTAGCAAATGCAAAATGCCCTACAGTACAAAAAATGTTGGTGTATTTAGGTTTAGATATTCCCATAATGACATAATATGATTTTAAAAGATCTCTGGCTTCTCTGTGGAGAATGGATTATAATGTTTTAAGAGTAGAAGTAGGATTTGGCAGTGCAGTGGACTCTAACCAGAATAATAGAAAAGGAAAAGTGGTGGTTTAGACATTTAGGATATATTTGTTAACAAATGCTATTTGAAGCTATAGACTAGAGGAGATAACTTGGGAGAAGAGATGAGAGTTGCTGATTGAGTCTTGAAGTACATCAGCATTTACAAAATAATAAAATTTGAATAGAGAAGAAGAGCTGACATAGGCTAAAAAAGACTGGCTAGAGAAGTCAGAACATACCTTGAAAATGAAGAGCCCTGGAAGCCAAGAACCAAGTACTGAATACTGCTGAGAGGTTGGTTAAGATGAGGGGCTGGAAAAATGACCATTGGCTTTGGCTAATGCAGTATACTGGTGACCCTTACTTGTGTGGTTTCCTTGGAGGGAAAGTGTCATAAGGCATTTTTGAGTGGGCCCAAGAGTGAAGAGGAGATGAGGAAATGAAATAGTATAGAAAAATATTTCGGAAAGTTTTGTAATTAGGAAACAGAAAAATGGGTTGGTATCCAGAAAGTCAGAGTCAAGAGGAAGCTATGAATTTTAGTTTCTCACTATGGGAGATTCCAGGGCTTTGTCTGTAGGTTAATGAAGAATGATCCTGCACAGGAAGAGAAACTTCCTGAAGAAGAGTAAACCAATAAGGCGCTTGAGGAAAATCCTTGAGAAAGCAAGAGGAGATGGGATCCAAAAAGAGCAAAAGGATAGGTCTTTGATGGAGAAGGGTCCTTTGTTCTTCATAACAGGGAGGAAAGTAAAGACTGTGGGTGTGAGTGGAGATAGGTTTGCAGATTGTTGGAGAGAATACAAGCATTCTTTTGCTTCTGTTTTCTTTTTCCTTGTTCTTACATGATCTTCAGTTATTTTTAATGGTTGAATATCTTACTGAATTGGTGTGCTAAAATTTCTTTTTAATTTAAATTCAGTTAATTAACATATAATGTATTATTTGTTTCAGGGATACAGATCTGTGATTCATCAGTCTTATATAATACCCAGTGCTTATTACATCATGTGCCCTCCTTAATGTCCATCACGCAGTTACCCCATCTTCCTATCCCCCTCCCCAAACCCTAAGTTTGTTTCCTGTGATTGAGTCTCTTCTGTTTATCTCCCTCTCTGATTTTGTCTTGTTTTGTTTTTCCCTCCCTTCCCCTATGATCCTCTGTTTTGTTTCTTTAATCCCACATGAGTGAAATCTTATGATAATTGTCTTTCTCTGATCGACTTATTTCACTTAGCATAATACCCTCTAGTTCCATCCGTGTCATTGCAAATGGCAAGATTTTTTTTTTTTTGATTGCTGAGTAGTATTACGTTGTATATATGTACCACATCTTTATCCACTCATCTGATGATGGGCATCTGGGCTCTTTCCATAGTTTGGCTACTGTGGACATTGCTGCTATAAACATTGGGGTGCAGGTGCCCCTTCGGATCACTACATTTCTGTCTTTGGGGTCAATACCTAGTAGCACAATTGCTGGGTTTTAGGATTTGCCTCTGTTTTCTTAATTAAATTTGAAGTTTGGTCTTTAGCAACAATGGAGGGAGGTGGTATTAGAGTTTTGAAAAGAAGACAAGGTATGAAATACTTGTGTCAGGCAAGTAAATTTACTAAGGAAACCATGGATTAGAACAATGTTGAATGCCTATTCGAGGTTTGTTTTTCAATTTAAAATGCAGTCAGCCAGCCTATGGTTGTATGATTTTTCTCCAGCAATGTTCAGTTGCTTAGGTTCAGGCATGGAAAAAGCAGATAATCAAGTTCAACCCAGACTGGGATTTTGCCAGCTAAGTATCAAGAGAGTAAGGAAGACACTTCATTCACTGGCCATGAAATAGGATGGGTATAAAAGGCAAAAAGCCTCCATGAGACTGAAGAGTAGTGGATAAGAGTTAGAACTCTACGGGCACCTGGGTGGCTCAGTTGATCGATGTCTGACTCTTGGTTTTGGCTCAGGTCATGATCTCAGGGTCTTGAGATCAAGCCCCCATCAGGCTCTGCACTCAGCAGGGAGTCATCTTGAGATTCTCTTTCTCTCTGCCACCCAAAGAGTTAGAACTCTAAAGCCAGACTGTTTCTGTTCCCTGGCTCTTCTGCTTATTAAATGTATCACATACTATTTCTGTACCTCCGTCTCTTTATCTGTAAATGTGGACAATAATAATGCATACTTCATAGGCTCAAATAGGATTAAATTGATTAAAATAGCACAAACCATTTAATTAGTTCCCGGCATTTTATAAGCCACAGCATAAGATGTTGCTATCTCTGCTCTATCAGAGGTCTTATCCTGAGAAGGTAGTTAGGACCAGAAGGCAGCCAGATGTGCAGAGAAAAGCTGAAGATCTGTTGATCACACATTTGGAGTTTCTTAGGGTGTATACCGTTTTGAAGGTTTGAGATTGGGTCAGATGAGGGGAAATACAGAACATCAGGGTTCTAGTGGGTACCATAACCTATTTGTGAAGTACCTGGTAGGTGTTTTCTTTTATCCATATTGTTAGCCCTCTCGGGAAGTTTCCAGTTATCTGGATTTATGAGTTGATTAAAGAAATTATTTGCTAAAGATTATTAGTGTATCAGTATTTGAAACCCAGAACTTTTGACCAAAATGGAATAGATTTATTAATAATTGTCACATTCATTTGTTAAATGGTAACAGTAACTGAATGATAATTTCTCATTTAGTCAAAGTTTGGAAAGAGTGTACTATATATATTTATATATAGCATTTTTTAAAGTACTTTTTCATTCATAAATCAACAAGAGTTTTTTCTCCCTGAACTGCATGGTACTTTATTTATTTACATACTTGGAATGTGATAAAACTCTAGGAAAGTTCCTAGATATATATGTAGGATTGGCTAATACTGAATAATCCTTTGTCTCTTCGGCCCTCCCCTGAATTTTCATTGGCAAAGGAGAGAGGGAAGCAGGGAGCTCAGCTAGTAGCAATAAGCAGGTCAGCCAAAGTATCTTTGTGTGGTTTTTTTCTGAAATTAGTTCTACTCATTTTTTATAACCATTTAAACAAACATTTTTTTTTTAAATTTAGATGGTCTGTTGGAATGTTTTCTTTCTTAAATTTTGCCTTTTCACCCTGTAAGATAACGAAAACCCTCATAATTTTCATAGGGCCTAATTTGCCGAGAGAAATCTATGTCTTTTTTAATAGCTACTTTGTTTCATTTTTATATTTGAATGAGATGAAAACACTACACTAAATCATGCTTTATGACAATTCAGGTCCAATTTATGTGAGTTATAAGTTTGAAAGAACAACTAAATTGTCAAGGGATATGATTATAGATTAAGTCAAAAAACCTGCTTATTAACAGCTCCAGAAAGAAAAAAAATTTTAATAAGCATAACTTTTTTGGTTACAATGTTGTATTAGTTTCAGGTATACAGTATAGTGTGATTCAACAATTCCATACTGAAAGAAAAATTATAAATGCCATTTTGACTTTACCTGCATCACTTTAAGAAAAAAATCACAATTTTTCTTTTCATTTGATTTTTATTTACATTTTCAAGTTTCCTAGTTATATTAGTTATTGTATCTACCAGGAAATAGGTTTTGGGTTTTTTTGTTTTAATTTCAAACAAACAAGCTCATTTGCTAGAGGGGTAGAATTGCTTGGTTTCTTGTTTATAGTGATGCAAATGTTCTATATCAACTCTGATAAGGAATCTTGTTTGTTGTGATGGTTTTATGGGTGTATACATTAGTCAGAACTCTTCAGGTATGTTAAATATGTACAGGTTAATAGTAAAAAAAAATAACCCACACATTTGGCGATGGCAAGTTTTAATTTGCATTCACAAGACAATTGGATATAATTTAGTGAGAGTCTTCAATTTTCTGCTTTACTACCTTTACTAAGTTGTGTGTTATCTGGTTCTTAATTACAATTTATTAGTCCTTAAAATTAGCACACTTGCTTCCTAGTACTGTTTTTGTTTTTATTGGTGCTAACGGTGGCAGTAGCTTTTTAGAGCACTTTCTATGTGCTAGCCACTGTGATAGGTTTAATATGTTCTTTATTTAATTTTGACAGCTATTGAGCTATTATCATCTTGCTTTACAGATGAGGAAACTGAACTTTGACATTTACCCAAGGTCATACAGCTTTAAAACTAGGATTTGGATTCCCAGCTGTCTTGACTTTAACTCCTGTGTTTTGAGACCCTGCCCTCTACTGTCCGTCTTTTTGTGGGCTGGGGTGTTCTACAAAACACTGTTTTGTTATTGGACATGTGCATTTTTTGCCACCTGTTAACTACATTTCTGGAGAAGAGGCAGAGTAGAAAGTTTCCTTGATCCACTGTGGGAAATGCTTTATTTGCATTATGATCTAAGCCAGTGGTGCTCGAAGTGTGATTTCTGGGCCGTTCACAAATTCTTTGTTAAGGAAACATGAGATAAACACAGATGAAAGTAAGCATCAGACATGTTTTGTGTGTGTGTGTGTGTGTTTAAGATTTGTTTGAGAGACAGCAAGTGCAAATGTGGGGGAGGGGCAGAGGGAGAGAAACTCAAGCAGACTCCTGAGCTCAGAGCCCAACACAAGACTCGATCTCAGGACCCTGAAATGATGACCTGAGCCAAAATCAAGAGTCGGATGCTCAACTGTCTGAACCACCCAGGTGCCTCTGTGCATGGTTTCTATCAGTAAGCGGTGGTTGGGGAAAAACTGGTTCTTCACCACACTTTAAGAACTACTGATATAAGCCACTTTAAAATAAAATATGGGGGAAAAATCCGTGAGAGCTGGAATTTGCATTTATTATATATTGGATGAAAAAATAAAAAAATGATACATCCCTAGACTTCTGATATGTGATGAGTAATTTTATTTTCATTAAAGGTTATTGAGGGAGCATAACCTAATTTCTAGTCCCAGGATCTGACCATATTTTCACACAAAAGAAGTACCATAGCTCCCTGCTGATGAAACTTGTACAAAATGTCCTTTCTCATTTTTCAGCTGTTTGCATAAGATTTTGCTTTTAATGTTCTACATGTCTATACTATATGAACTCTTTTTGGTTACATTTAAATATTTAGGTAATTTTTCGCTAAATAAAAAAAAATTTTTCTTATCTGAGTCAACTTTCTTAGCTGTGAATACATAAAAGAGTTCTAAACCCCACAAACTTAGTTGGCCATTTTAGTTTTTTATACCAAATTTAAAAAGTATGTCTGAAGAATATGTCAGTTGAGGTTAATGCCTCACAATTATATTATTACTCTGATTACAATTAACATACTTCCATTTATAGAAATTACTAAATTGATTTTTAGGTTAATTTTCCCCATGCACAGATACTGTATATCTTATCTTGAAAATGATGTGTTATATCTTATGAATATATTGATAGAAATATTGCTAAGGGGAAAAAAGGCCTTGTCAGTAAAAATTATACATGTGCTTTCTCTATTTACCACTATTCTTAGGTTTATTGATTAGAATTAAGTTATTTTATGTGCTTTCAGAATATCCAGTGAGATTGACTTTTTTTCCCTGAACTTATTTTGGTGTTACAGTTCTTTCTTGTATAATTTCTCAGAAGCAGAACCAGAAAGGATTTAGATTTAGTTTGTGTTCATTCTAACCTTCATTCCTTATATGTCACCATGTGTTAATATTTAACTATTTTATCAGTTATCAGAGTTTATGGCTTTAATTGTTCAGTATGTCAGTCTCTTTTTTTGAAGAGTTTAAGTATAATATATCCTTAATGAAACCATTAGGAGTTATGATTACATAAGAACTAATGTGGAAAATGCTGGTGAAAAATAGAGAATACCAAGACACATATGCTGTATGATCTTAATATGCATTAACAATTAAGTAGATGATCATGTTAATCCACATTGTTCTTCTTTGGCAAATATATCCACCTGTTTATTTTCAATTGCTTGCATTTTATTTAATGCATTTTTAATAATTAATATATATTTTATTTAAAAAAAATTTTTAAAGTAGGCTCCACACCCAATGTGGAGCTTGAACTAACAACCCTAATATTTTTTTTTTTAAAGATTTTTATTTGTTTATTCGACAGAGATAGAGACAGCCAGCGAGAGAGGGAACACAAGCAGGGGGAGTGGGAGAGGAAGAAGCAGGCTCATAGCAGAGGAGCCTGATGTGGGGCTCGATCCCATAACGCCGGGATCACGCCCTGAGCCGAAGGCAGACGCTTAACTGCTGTGCCACCCAGGCGCCCCTAACAACCCTAATATTAAAGTCACATGGTCAACCAGCTGAGCCAGCCAGGCACCCCTATTTTTCTTTTAGGAAGTCAGAATCACTAAAGAGAAATATAAAGATCTTTTTGGCCTTCTAGTTTGCCTTTACAATGATCTTTTATTTATATTGGCCTATTTCTTTATTTTTAATGAAATTTAATTGACAATATTAGTTTCAGGTGTACAACTATTTTAAGGGGGGGTTCTCTGTGCCTCTTGGATTTTGATGCCTGTTTCCTTCCCCAAATTAGGGAAGTTCTCTGCTATAATTTGCTCCAATATACCTTCTGCCCCCCCTCTCTTTCTTCTTCTTCTGGGGTCCCAATTATTCTAATAATGTTTCGCTTTATGGTATCACTTATCTCTCAAATTCTCCCCTCATGATCCAGTAGTTGTTTATCTCTCTTTTTCTCAGCTTCTTCATTCTCCATCATTCAGCTGTCTATATCATTAATTCTCTCTTCTGTCTCATTTTTATCATAGCAGTTATTGATTGCACCTCATTAATAGCCTTTTTGATTTCAACTTGGTTAGATTTTATTTCTTCAGGAAGGGATTCTCTAGTATCTTCTATGCTTTTTTCAAGCCCAGCTTTATACCTTTACCTTTATAATCGTTATTCTGAACTCTAGTTCCGACATCTGACTAATGTCCATGTTGATTTAGGTCCCTGGCAATCGGTACTGCCTCTTGTTCTTTTTTTTTTTTTTTTTTTTTTTTTGAGGTGAGTTTTTCCGTTTTGTCATTTTGTCTAGAGAATAGATGAACTGGAGAACAAAATGCTAAAAGGGTAACAAAGACCCCGGAAAAATGTACACTAAACAAATCAGGAGAGACCTGAAACTGGGGGGAAAAGAAAAGAAAAAAAAAAAAGATCAGGCTGGTGAATAGAACAGAGCCACACACTAGATTTTGGGTATATTCTGGTCTATTAGAAGAAACTGCCTCCCAAAATTTTAAAGAAAGAAAAACTTTCATATTTACAAAAATAAGGGTAAATACAGTGAAGGGATGGAATATGACTGTAAAAATTTAAAAAGATTTTTAAAAAGGAATTGATAAGAAGTTGGTTGAAGAAAGAAGAAAAATTTAAAAAAAGAAAAAAAAAGAATGTGATCAGGCGAGTGAACAGAACAAAACCGTACACTAGATTTAGGGTATATTTTGGTCTGTTAAAAGAATCTGCATCCCAAAATTGTAAAGAAAAACTTATGTATATATACAAAAAATAAGGTTAAATACAATGAAGGGATAGAATATGACTGTAAAAATGAAAATTAAAAAAGATTTTTAAAAAGGAATTGATAAGTTGGTTGAAAAAGGAAAGAAAAATTTTATAAAAAGAAATAGAAAAAGAAAAAAAATTAAAAAATTAATTTTGAAAGACTAAAGAATCATGGTTAAAAAAAAAAAAGCCATGAATTCTATGTGCTGTGTTCCCCTAGCACTGGAGTTCTGCAGTTCTCATTGATCGGTAAACTTGGTCTTGGCTGGAAGTTCTTGCTGATCTTCAGCGGAGAGGCCTGTTGTGTTGATTCGAAGATGTCCTTGCCCCAGGTGAAATTGCAGCACCCTTGCCAGGGGCCAGGCTGAATAATCTGCTCAAGTTTGCTCTCTGTATCTTTTGTTTCCTGAAGGCTTTCCACACAGCTTTAGAGGACGAGGATGAAAATGGTGGCTTCCCGTTCTCTGGCCACGGAGGAGCCGAGAGCTCACGGCCCCACTCCTCAGGGAGCCCTCGGAGAAAATCCATCACTCCTGTCTCCCTGGTCTCTGTCCGCACTCTGTGCTCACCGGGCCTGTGACCAAGCGTTTCTGTCTGTGGCACACAGCCCTGTTTGGAGTCTCCAAACCCAGCAGGTTCCTGCGGCGGGCTCCCACGCTGTTCCTCCCTGGGGAGGAAGGGGAGTCTCCCCAGTTTTGCTGCTTATTGGGCCCCTGCTTGAAGAGCAGTGGCCCAACGGTGCCGCAGATCACGTTGTATGCTTTATGGAAACCCCGAGCTGAGAGCCCACTCCTGGGTTCACTCTTTGCAGCCGGCTTACCTGCTTTGATACCTGGGAGCTCTGCCACACGTATGCACCCCCAGTCTTTCTGTAACCCCGAGAGTCCTGAGACCACACTGTCCCAGCGAGGGTTCCAACCCCCCCCACACACACCCTTGCTTAGCCACTGGAGCAACCTCCCTCACTGGAGCGGACTTCTGAAAGTTCCGATTTTGTGCTCTGTGGCTCTATCACTTGCCTGTAGCCGGCTGATGGCGGCTCTCTCCCCCCTCAGTCTTTCTTCCCATATGTCACCTCGGATTCACTTCTTTGTACATCCTGCCTTCCAGAAAGTGGTCGTTTTTCTGTTCATAGAGTTGCTGCTGTTCTTTTCTTCGGTCTCCTGTTGGGTTCGTCGGCATTCAGAATGGTTTGGTAACTACCTAGCTGAATTCCTGGGACCAGACGAAATGTAGGTCTCCTACTCGTCCACCATCTTCGACCTCGTCCGTCAGGTGTACAGCTATTGATTCAGCAATTCCATACATTACTCAGTGCTTGCCATACAACATTATTACCATATTACTGACTATGCTTCCTGTGCTGTGTATTTTATCTTTATGATTTATTTATTTTATAACTGGAAGTTTGTACTTCTTAATCCCCTTTATCTGTTTCACCTACATGGCCACCCACTCACCAGTTGTTCTCTGTTGAAGAGTCTGGTTTGTTTGTTTGCCTGTTTGTTCATTTGTTAATTTTTTAGATTCAGCGTATAAATGGAATTATATGGTAGTTGTCTTTCTCTGACTGACTTCATTTAGCATCTAGTTTTCATCTGTGTTATCATAAATACCAGGATCTCATTCTTTTTTATGGCTGAGAAATATTCCATTGTACCTGTATACCGTATCTTCTTTATCTGTTCATTTATCCATGGCACTTGTGCTTTCATATCTTGGCTATTGTAAATAGTGTTGCAATAAACTAGAGGTGTATATATCTTTTCAAATTCGTGTTTCCGTTTTCTTTGTGTAAATTCCAGCAGTGGAGTTACTGGGTCATATGGTATTTATGTTTTTAATCTTTCTAGGAACCCCCATATTGTTTTCCACACTGGCTGCCCAATTTGCATTCTCACTAACAGTGCATGAAGGTTCCTTTTTCTCTACATTCTTGCTAACGCTTGTTATTTCTTGTCTTTTTTTATTTTAGCCATTCTGACAGTAAAGTGATACCTCATTGTGATTTTGATTTGCATTACCCTGATGATTTTGATATTGAGCATCTTTTCACGTGTCTGTTGGCCATCTGGATGTGTTTTTTGGTTTCTACTACCTTTGGGCTTTGTTCTTTTTCTAGCTTTTCTAGGTGTAAGGTTAGGTTGTTTATTTGAGATTTTTCTTTTTGTTTTTTTAAGATTTTATTTTTTGAAAATAATCGCCATACCCAATGTGGGGCTCAAATTCAAAACCCCAAGATCAAGAGTCGCACATTCCACTGAGTGAGCCAGCCAGGTAATCCTCTTGGTTTTTGATGTAGGTGTGTTTCACCATAACCTTCCCTCTTAGACCTGCTTTCTTTTGCTACATCCCAGAGATGTTGGACCATTGTGTTTTCCTTTTCATTTGTCTCCTTGAATTTTTTAATTTTCTCTTTGATTTCTTGGTGGATTCCATCATTGTTTAGTAGCATGTTTCTTAGCCTCCATGTATTTGTGTTCTTTCCAGATTTGTTCTTGTAATTGATTTCTAGTTTCATACTGTTGTGGGCAGAAAATACGCTTGGTGTTATTTCAGTGTTCTTAAATTTATTGAGACTTGTTTTGTGACCTAACATGTGATGTATCCTGAAGAATATTCCATGTGCACTTGAAAATAGTGTGTACTCTGCTCTTTTTGGATGGAATATTCTGTATATGTTAGGTCCATCTGGTTTAATGTATCATTCAGGGCCACTGTTTCTTTGTGGATATTCTGTCAGATGATTTGTCCTTTGATGTAAATAGGTTGTTAAAAATCCCCTACTAGTATTGTATTACTGTCAATTTCTCCCTTTATGTCTGCTCACATTTGCTTTATTTATTAAAAGAGAGGGAGAGAAGGAGGCAAAAAACTTATTGGAAGAAGTAATAGCTAAAAGCTCCCCTAATCTGAGGAAGGAAACGTACATCCAGATCCAGGAAATGCAGAGAGCCCCTAATAAGATTAACCCAAGGAGGTCCACAGCAAAACACATAATAATTAAAATGGCAGAAAGTAATGATAAAGAGAAAATTTTAAAAGGAACAAGAAAAAGCACTTACAAACAAGGGAAACCCCATAAGGCTATGAGTTGATTTTTAGCAGACACTTTGAAGGCCAGAAGGGAGTGGTATGATATAAAGTGCTGAAAGGAAAAAATGTACAACCAGGAATACTCTACTCAGTAAGGTTATTATTCAGAATTGAAGGAGAGCTAGTTTCCCAGACAAAAGTTAAAAGAGTTCATCACCACTAAGTCAGTCTTACAAGAAACGTTAAAGGGAATTCTTTAACTGGAGAGAAAAGACCACAATTAAAAGAAAATAAGAAAAATGTCACAGGTAAAAGCAAACATGTAGAAAGGTAGTAAATTAATCACTTATAAAGCCAGTATGGAAGTAAAAGCACAATAGTAAAATCAGTTATATCTAGAATATCAGTCAAATACACAAAATGAAAAGGCATAAAATATGACATTATAAAATGGGGGTAAAAATGTAGTGTTTTAGAATGTGTTCAAACTTAAGCAACCATTGACTTAATATAGACTGCTATATACATAAGATGTTCTATATGAACCTAATGTTAACCACAAGTCAAAAACCTACAATAGATAAACACAAAAAGGAGAAAGGAATCCAAGTATTACACTAAAGTGAGCCCTCAAATCACAAGGGAAGAGAGCAAGAGAAGAACAGGGAAAAACTACAAAAACAACCAAAAAGCAGTTAACAAAATGGCAACAAGTACATACGTATCAGTAATTAATTTAAGTGTAAATATACTAAATGCTACATAGAAAGACCTAGAGTGACTGAATGGATTAAAAAAACAAAAACAAAACAAACCAAGACCCATCTCTATGCTGCCTACAGAAGACTCACCCCAGACCTAAAGACATATATAGACTAAAAGTGAAGGGATGGAAGGAACTGCAAATTGGAAGTGAAAAGGCCAGGGCAGCAGTACTTACACTAGACAAAATAGATTTTAAAGTGAAGAGTACCATTGTATCTGAAGTATATGTTGCTGTATGTGTTTATGCTTATGTTTTTTTTTTAAAGATTTTATTTATTTATTTGACAGAGATAGAGACAGCCAGCGAGAGAGGGAACACAAGCAGGGGGAGTGGGAGAGGAAGAAGCAGGCTCATAGCGGAGGAGCCTGATGTGGGGCTCGATCCCAGAATGCCGGGATCACGCCCTGAGCCGAAGGCAGACGCCCAACCGCTGTGCCACCCAGGCGCCCCTATGCTTATGTTTAAATGTAGTTTATAAAAATTTTAGAAGCCATAGATTGATGATAAAACAGCTTACAGAATTGTTAACTTAGTCCCAGTCTTAACTCTTATACTTACAATATTGCGTCTGCGCCCAGCTTGAGCTTGCCTATTGTAAGTTAATGCTGTGCTACATACAAATATGTATGAAATATAGTTCCTCCTTTCAAAGACTTCTTCCTAATAGGGTAATTGCATAACCAGTTCTTAATGAAACAAATCAGTGTTGGAAGGGAAGATAGTTAAGATTAGTTTTGATTCATTTATCTTTTAAGTTCTTATTCATCTTGGATTTCTCACAGTATGTAAAAATACTGCTTTGTTTTGTTACTGTGAGAGTCCAGAGTATGAAGGGATAGCGTTAGAGTATGGTTTTTTTTCCCTGCATAAATTTTGCATTATTTTAAGAGCCTATCCCTCCCAATAGGGAATGAAAGTATCATGCGGGTCAAGAATATTCTCTTTATTCAGCACCCAGACATAGTGCTTGGCACATGGTGTACTTAAGTGAATAATAAGTCAAGTGACTGTGTTTAAGATAATCTCTCTGAAATGGGATTTGGGAATTTGTTTTTATTTTTATGGATAAAAGAATTGAGGTAGAGAATTGGGAAGTTTGTATCATTCTTTTGTCACAGCCTTAACCAAGAAAATTTTGATTTAAGAAATACATAGATTTTTACCTTTTTTTCAGGGCAAATGTATTACTAATACAGGTTATATTCTCTAGAGTAGTGACTCTTAACCTTTTTGAGGATTTTGTTATAAAGCATTTTTGAGAATATTATAAAAGTAGTAGACTATCTCCCCAATAAATTGTAAGAGGTAAATTTTGCATGTAATTTTAGGTAATTCACAGATTTGCTAAGATCCCTTATATAGAAAAAAATGTAGGAATACACACACATAACTTCAACCGAGATATAATTCACCTACCATACAGTTCACTTATTTAAAGTGTGTAATTCAGTAGTTTTTAGTACGTCCTATGACCATCCTACAATCAATTTTATTTATTGAAGTATAATTAACATACAGTGTTAGTTTCAAGTGTACACTATAATAATCCAAAAATTTCTTATATTACTCGGTGCTCATCAAGATACGTGTAGTCTTAATCCCCTTTATTTATTTCCCAAATACCCCAACAGACTTCCCCTCTTGTAACTACCATTTTGTTCTCTGTATTTAAGAGCTTGGGGTTTTTTAAGTCTCTTTTTCTCTTTGTCCATTTGCTTCTTAAATTCCACATATGAGTAAAATCATGGTGTTTGTCTTTTATGTCTGACTTTTTTAAGTTAGCATCGTACCCTCTAGGTCCATCCATGTTGTTGCAGATGGCACTATCTAATTTTTTTATGGCTGAGTAATATTCCATTGTGGATACATATACCACATCTTTTATTCATTCATCTATCAATTGTCATGGGTTGCTTCTGTGTCTTGGCTATTATAAATAATGCTGGAATAAACATAGGAGTTGCATGTATCTTTTAAAAATAGTGTTTTCATTTTCTTTGGGTAAATCCCACTGGTGGATCATATGGTAACTCTGTTTTTAATTTTTTGAGGAACCTCTGTAGTGTCTTCCCCAGTGTCTACATCAGTTTGCATTCCCACCAATACTGCATGCGGGTTCCTTTCTCTCCACATTCTTATTAACATTTGTTATTTTTTGTCTTTTTGATTTTAGCCATTCTGACAGGTATAAGGTGAAATGTCATTGTGGTTTATCTTTGCATTTCCCTAATGATTATTGGTGTTGAATATCTTTTTCATGGGTCTCTTGGCCATGTCTTCTTTGCAAAAGAATGTCTGAATATATCCATTAGATCCATCTTGTTCAGTGTGTCCTTCAAAACCATTGCTTCCTTGTTGATTTCCTTTTTGGATGACCTCTCTATTTATGTAAATGGGGTATTAAAGTTCCCTACTGTTATCGTTTTACTATCAATTACTTCCTTTATGTTTGTTATTAGCTGTTTTATGTATTTGGGTGCTCCCGTGTTGGGTACATAAATATTTACAATTGTTATATCTTCTTGTTGGATTACTACTTTTTTTAAAGATTTTGTTTATTTATTTATTTGAGATAGAGAGAGAGTGCACATGCACACAAGTAGGCAGAGCAGCAGGCAGAGGGAGATGGAGTAGTAGGCTCCTCACTAAGCAGGGAGCTCATCTGGGGCTCGATCCCAGAACCCTGGGATCATGACCTGCGCTGAAGGCAGACGCTTAACTGACAGAGCCATCCAGGCACCCCTGGATTATTCCTTTTATGACTATATAGTGTTTTTATTTATCTCTTTGTTAAAGTCTTTGTTTAAAGTCTGTTTTGCCCGATGTAAGTATTTTTACTGGCTTTCTTTTCATTTAGATTCACATGATAAATGCTTTTTCATCCTGTCACTTTCAATCTGCGTGTATCTTTAGGTCTGAAATGAGTCTCTTGTAGGCAGTGTATAGATGGGTGTTACTTTTTTACCCATTCTGTCACCTATTCCTTTATGGGAGTGTTTAGTCTGTTTATATTCAAAGTAATTAGTGATAGGTATGTACTTACTGCTGTTTTGTTACTTGTTCTGTGGTTCTTTTTGTTGTTCTCTGTAGCTCTTTTTTCTCATGATTTGTTGGCTTTCTGTAGTGATGTACTTGGATTCCTTTTCCTTTATTTTTTGCATATCTAGTACCAATTCCTGATTTGTGGTTACTGTTAGGTTTGTATAACGGTTTGTATGTAACATCTTATGCATATATCAGTCAATATTAAGTTGATGATCACATAAGGTTGAACCAATCATTCCTTGCTCCTCTCACCCTCATGTTTTAGGTATATGGTTTTGTATTTTACATCCTTTTATTTTGTGAATCCCTTCATTGATATTTATTGATACACTTATTTTTACAGCTTTTATGTTTCCTACTTATTCCTGTTTATGGTCTGTCTTTTCCACTCAGTGAGTCCCCTTTAATATTTCTTCTAGGGGCTGGTTTAGTGGTTATGAATTCCTTTAACTTTTGTTTGTCTGGGAAACTCTTCATTTCTCCTTCTATTCTAAGTGATGGCCTTGCTGAATACAATATTGCTGGCTGCAGTTTTTTTTCTTTCAGCACTTTGAATATATTATGCTCATTGTCTTGTGGCCTGCGAAATTTCTGCTAAAAAATCAGCTGATAGCCCAGTGGGGTTTCCTTTGCATGTAACTGTTTTCACTTCTCTTGCTGCTTTTAAAATACCCTCTTAAAGTCACTACTTTTTGCCACTTTCATTACTTTGTGTCTTGGTGTGGACCTCCTTGGGTTGATTTTGTTGGGGATTCTTTGTGACTCCTGGATCTCAATTTCTGTTTCCTTCCCCAGATTCAGGAAGTTTTCATCTTGCTCTTCAAATACATTTTCTGCTCCCGTTTCCTCTCTTCTCCTTTTGGGATCCTTATAATGCACATGTTATTATGCTTCATGGTGTCTCTGAGTTACCTAAGTCTGTTGTCATTTTTTATTATTTCTTTTTGTCTCTCCTGCTGCTCAGCTAGAGTTTTTTCCATTACTCTAGGTCACTGATCTGTCCTTCTGCTTCTTTTAGTCTACTATTTATTCCATCTAGTGTATTTTTAATTTCCGTTATTGAGTTCTTCCTCTCTAATTGGTTCTTTATGTTTTCTGTCTCTTTGTTAAGGGTCTCATGAGGTCCTCCACTCTTAATAGTCCAGTGAGTATCTGTATGGCCATTACTTAAAATTCTTTATCAGACATATAACTTACCTCTCTTCGGTTTAGTTCTCACTGATTTTGCCGTGTTCTTTAATTTGAGATATATTCCTCTGTCTCATTTTGTCTAACTCTGTGTCTGTTTTATATGGTAGGAAAGTCAGCTGCGTCTCCTGCTCTTGAAAGTAGTGGCCTATGTAGAGGGCCTGTAGTGCCTGGTAGTGCATTGTTCTCTGTTGACCAGAACCTGCTGCTTCAGGGTGTCTCCTGTGTGTGTTGCATGTGCCCTGCTGTTGTGACTGAGCTGCTTTTGCCTTCTGTCCATTCATCTGCAATGGCTCTCTGCCTTTTGGGGGCGGGGTTTGATCCTTTTGTTGTTAATGAGCCTTTCTGGGGCCACCTTGGGCTTAACTTGAGTCAGACCAAATGTTTGCCAGAGATATAGTAGCACAGGGCTGTAGGAGAACATGAGGGCAGGGTGTGTGCTGTCAGAAAGGCTGGCAGCAGCAAAAGGAGACCTGCAGCTGCTGGGGACAGAGGCCCATGGGTTGGAGGACTGATCCACAGGGGCATGTGGGGGAGGGTCAGGTGGTATTAGCAAGGTTTGCCTGGGTCTGCTGTGGGAGAAGATCTGGAGTAGAGATCTGGCTGGTTGGGGTGTCTCAAGAGAACGGGGGTGGGGTGGGAGGCACTATTAGCAAGTTAGGTAGTGAGTGTTGGTACCCCACTGGTTCCCGCACGTTTCTTTGTGTTTATTTGAAGGGGGGTTGGGGAGAGCAATGGTGCCTTCCAGCTTCTTTGTTCCTGGAGAAGTCTCCCAAAGATCCCTGCCCTTCCAGCACGTGCTTTGAGATTAGTAAGCAAATCTCCCTCCCAGATACCCAGGCTTTTTTCAAGCTGCTGCTTCTATGCTGTATGTCATTGGGCTCGTTGTTGTGCTGTCTCTTTAAGGCTGGGGTCTCAGTTTCCTCTCACCCTCCCTGTTCTCTCTCAAGCTTCCTGATTTTTAACGGACCAGGTTTAAAGCCCTGCTGATTGTAAGAATTCACAAAATTTGGCCCCTCTGGTTTTAAAAGCCAAATATTATGGTGATTCATCTACCCCATGTGGGCTCCCTGAAGTGAGTCTGTTTCTCTCCTCTCTCACGCCTGGGGTGTTCCTCCCTCCCAAGGAGAGTCCCATGGATCCATTTAGCTCTCAAGTCTATCACCACCCTTCATACCTTCTCTGATATGGCCTCTTTTCTACGCTTAGCTGGGGAGAGTTTGTTCTGCCAGTCTTCAGGTCATTTTTTTTTTTTTAGTTATTTACACTGATATGGCTAGTTGTATCTGTGGAACAAGGTGAGCTTAGAGTCCTCCCACTCTGCAGTCTTCCCCAGAAGTCCTCCCCTGTTTTTACTTTCTTGATGATATCCTTTGAAGAAGAAAGGTTTTTCATTTTGATGAAGTCCAGTTTATTTTTTGTTACCGTGATGATGTCCTTTGAAGAAGAAAGGTTTTTCATTTTGATAAAGTCCGATTTCTTTATTTTTTGTTACTGCTTGTGCTGTCGTCTTTAGTGTTATTTCTAAGACTGCCTAGCCTTAGGACACAAAAACTTACTCCTGTTTTTATTTTATTTTATTTTATTTTATTTTATTTTAAGATTTTATTTATTTATTCAACAGAGATAGAGACAGCCAGCGAGAGAGGGAACACAAGCAGGGGGAGTGGGAGAGGAAGAAGCAGGCTCATATCAGAGGAGCCTGATGTGGGGCTCGATCCCATAACGCCAGGATCACGCCCTGAGCTGAAGGCAGACGCTTAACCGCTATGCCACCCAGCGCCCCTCCTGTATTTATTTTAAGACTTTTATAGCTGTTGCGTTTAGATCTAGTATCCATTTGGAGTTGATTTTTGTGTAGATATGAGGAAGGAGTCACCTTCATTATTTTACATGTGGTTTTCTAGTTATCCTAAAACCATTTGTTGACGAGACTATTTTTACCTTTCATTTAATCATGTTGGCATCCTCTAAGTCCCATTCTTAGACCCTCCTCCACATTCATGAATCCAGCTTTAAGGAAAGATACAGTTTTAGTTGAAAGTCCAATAGGATACCAAAAAAGTAGAGGAAAAGCCACGTTGGGTTTTAAGTTGAGCCTAAGTTAAATCCTAATTACTACTCTATTGGTTATCTAGTGCTGTATAACAAATATATCCCCCAAGTCAGGGTCCTAAATCAGCAAGATTACTGTAGGTCATGAATTTGAGACTTAGTTATGTAGGTTCGGCTCAGGATCTCTCATGAAGTTAGTTAGTTTGTTGGTACTGCCATCAAATCAAGGCTTGCTTGGAAATGGAAGATCTGCTTCTAAAATGGCTCACTCACTTCTAAAATGGCTGTTGGCAGAAAGCAGCAGTCCTTACAACGGAACGTCTCCATAGGGCTCCTTTAAGTGTTCTCATTACGTGGCAACTGGTTTTCCCCAGACCTAATGATCTTAGGGTAAGGGAGGAAGCCAAAGTGCTTTTATGACCTAGTCTTAGCCACTACGCATTGTCACTTCTGCCTTGGCTATTTTTGTCAGAACTGACTCACCAAATCCAGCTGTAGGATTTGGAACCACTTTTTAAAATTAATATCAAAGACTTTGTGGACATGTTTTAAACTACCACATGTATTTGTCTTTTTTATTAAAAGTAAGGTCTAATTCCAAAAAAGCTGATGTTCCTTTATACTGTGTGCTCGTTTATTGCCTAATAAAATGAGATGATCTCTAAGTAATTAATATTTTTTCCTGTTTTTTTCATACATGTCCTTGATTTTTCCAATCCAACCACTCTTAGTATATCTTAGCATCAAAACAAAGCAGAGGAGTGTGTCCATCACAAATGTTATATCAGAAAATAAAAGAAAAATAGCATGATTTCTAAACTGAAATAAGTACCAAAATATTTCCTATTCTTTTCTATCCCTTCATTCGCACAGCCAATTTCCAGTTTCTAGGAAGAAGCATATGGATGACTATGAAGCAGTCTTTGAATTCATGACTCTATATACTAGCTGACCAGTTTTGACCACTTCTAACTCAAGAAACATTTTAAAGTTAGCCAATAGTTTTATAACAAGAGCATATGAGCCTGTTTTAATACTTTACTTTGTAACTTTGGTTCCTTCTGCAAACTTTTTTATAGGTAATGATTTTACATGACTTTGGAACTGGTCTCTAGTGGGACGCTGTGGGAGGATGAACACAGAAGAGCTAGAATTACTGAGTGACTCCAAATACAGAAACTATGTAGCTGCAATTGACAAAGCTCTAAAGAATTTTGAATATTCCAGTGAATGGGCAGATTTGATATCAGCACTTGGAAAACTTAATAAGGTATGTCCATTTTGTCCATTTCATAAAAAGAAGTAAAAATCAGAAATCTGAATTTGTACTTACTGGCTTTCTCTAAAGGCTGAAGTAAAGAATTGTAAAAACATAACAAAAGCCCAGAATTACTTTTGGTACTGCTATTTTACTTCATGAGTTGCCTACCTGTATAGCCAGGCATATTTTTGTGGCCAGAACAACAACAGTACTTGAAAAATATAGTTATTCCATCATTGCTGTTAAAAACACAAAACTGGGAAGCAACTACGCTAACTCCAAGGGCTAACAAATTTCTATAATTAATCATCAGATATGGTTCTGCAGTTCCTGACAGCAAAATTAAAAATTGCGTATAGAATGTAGTAACTTCTCTTTGTTTTCCAGAAAGAGAAGTTCTGGGAAACAAACTGAGGGCTTCAGAGGGGAGGGGGGGTGGGGGAATGGGATAGGCTGGTGATGGGTATTAAGGAGGGCACGTATTGCATGGTGCACTGGGTGTTATACGCAAGTAATGAATCGTGGAACTTTACATCAAAAACTAGGGATGTACTCTATGGTGACTAATATAATAAAATACTATTTAAAAAAAAGAATGTAGTAAATTCTCTGTCCTTTAAATGTTATGTAGCAGTAAGGAAAATTTTGTATCCAGGCATTTCTTAGATATAGTCAGTACTTTTTACAAAAGTGACAAGCAGTCGCTTAGGCCTTGGAGGTTCACCTCGTGTGTTTTCTCTTAACATGTCTGGTTTTAATCCCCTGTTATGGTGGCGTTATGGATCAACTCATAGCTTTAAATGTTAACGCTGTTTTTTGTTTCTTAGATCAAACTTCTCTCACCTCACACCTATAGTTTTGATTTTGGGGATTTTGGGGGGTTTTGGGGTTTTTTTAGCAGTTGTTATTGAATTGGCATGCTTTTAATATTAAATGGAGTGGAGAAGAAGATAGGAAATGAGAGCTCTCCAAGTAAGTTTTAACATCAAGCAGCTGAGCGTACAATTATTAGTATAGAAATTGTCTTAAAATACGTTCCAAGGGGGCGCCTGGGTGGCTCAGTCATTAAGCGTCTGCCTTTGGCTCAGGGCATGATCCCGGGGTCCTAGGATTGAGCCCTGCATCGAGCCCCACATCGGGCTCCTCCACTGGGAGCCTGCTTCTTCCTCTCCCACTCCCCCTTCTTGTGTTCCCTCTCTTGTTGGCTCTCTTTGTCAAATAAATAAATAAAACCTTTAAAAGAATAAATAAATAAAATATGTTCCAAGAACACTACTGTTCAACCTCATACATACTATATGGATAATTACTTTTGTATCTTCAAAAAAAAACTTTTATTTTTAATGTGCAAGGATTTATCTTAAAATTAGATGCGCAAACTTCTGTTTGGCATGTTAACTTCTAACATTTATCACTTGCGGTTTGATAAATTCCCAGATTTTTTTTACAGTAGCCTCAAGAAATTGCATTCAAAAGTATGAATATGCTTAAAAGTAGTTAGGTTCTTTTTTGTTCTGAAAACTCTCTTTCTGAAAACTTACTAGGAACTATGTTTAAAAGCAATTTATTAAATTGCAGAAATTAATATACATAATTGAGTACATAAGTAGTTTTTTATATATTTAATCAGTATTTATGAAAGCATTTTACTGTATCCAGATAATACAAAGTAGGATATGCAAGTCATTGAAAAACTTACTTTAAGTTGAGAAACAGGGAAGGATTATATGTACTATATGAAATAACAAATTTGTTGATGATAGTCTAAATATATGTTTTAATATAAAATTTTATTGTTTATGAATATACTAAATTTTCACCTCATTTATACAAGTTTTTCAATTTGGAAATACTTTTAGAAAATGGTGCTATATTTTACTTATTAAATTTTATTTGGAATTAATAGAATTTTTTTATTAAAACATTTTGTGTTATGAATCATTAAGTTTTCTCCAGAGGTAATTATACTTTTCCTTAAAATATATGTAAATATTGGGGTGCCTGACTGGCTCAGTTGGAAGAGCATGTGACTCTTGACCTCAGGGTCTTGAGTTTGAACCCCACGTTGGGTGTGGAGATTACTAAAAAAAATAATTAAAAATATGTAAATATTGACCCTTGTCTGCTGTGTTTAAAATTCAAATTAATGGGGCGCCTGGGTGGCACATCGGTTAAGCGTCTGCCTTTGGCTCGGCTCAGGGCGTGATCCCGGCTTTGTGGGATCGAGCCCCACATCAGGCTCTTCCGCTATGAGCCTGCTTCTTCCTCTCCCACTCCCCCTGCTTGTGTTCCCTCTCTCACTGGCTGTCTCTATCTCTGTCAAATAAATAAATAAAATTTAAAAAATAAAATAAAATAAATAAAATAAAATTCAAATTAATATTTTGGAAAAAGAAGCAGCTAGTTGAAAACTATTTTTCATAGCTGTATTCTTACTGGTCTTTTGCCCTTAATTTACTTTACATTTATAGATTTAATTTTATTTACATTCATTACATTCAATTTAAGACTGAATTAAAAGCTTGTAGTGGGAAGAACATTGAAAATGGTATATCTAAGTAGACCTCAGAGCCTTCGCGTTTGTTATAAACTGGGAGATCTAGTCCTGACTTTTCTACTGCACTTGCCTTTGGCAGGTCATTTTATATCTTTTAACTTAAGTTCTTTATTTTGTAAAATAATGGCTTCTTTTGTATTTCTTCTAAATCCCAATTCTGGCATATTATATTGTTTTCATTTGGAGTGTTTATTCTGCAATGTTCTATCAGTACTTTACTATAGTACTTTGAAGAACTTATAGGTTCTTTTTGTTACTTAAATAACTAATCCTTTTTGGGNAAAAAAAAAAATCTAAATCATTAAATCATTTCCTGTCTTCTGAATAAATTTGTTGGCAAAATATTGTGACTCTTTTAATAAAAAATTTCTGTTAACATGTAGTGGGTTCTTTTAACAAAATAATTTTTTTGCATCCTCAGTTTTAATTTTAAATATGGCATATACTGATAGATGTAACTAAGACAAGAGTTTGGCATCCTTTATAATTTTTTAGGGGGTAAAGAAGTCCTATAAAGATTTTTGATAATTCTGTACTAGAAAATAGAAATAAAAGATATAATGTTTTTGTTTTTCTCAACTGAATTAAAATGTTTTCTTCAAGGTTTTACAAAATAATGCAAAGTACCAAGTAGTACCCAAAAAGCTGACCATAGGCAAGCGCCTAGCTCAATGCCTACATCCAGCATTACCAGGTGGAGTTCATCGAAAGGCACTTGAAACATATGAAATTATCTTCAAAATCATTGGACCTAAGAGACTTGCCAAAGATCTTTTTTTATACAGGTAAGAATACTTTTATTATTTATGTATAAATAAAAAATACTTTTACCTGTTTTATGTTTTGTGCAGTAACAGCTAAAATATTGAAAACTCCTTAATGGACGTTTTTAGATATCAATGTCAAGTATATAAGTGCTTCAGAAAAATTTAGGGTATTCCTTAATGTAAGATTTTTTCTTCTTCTATGTCATTTATGAAAAGTTTTTGTTTAAAATTGTGGGGGCTACACTACTCTCTGCCTTTTTAAACATGAGGACTACACTGAGAAGAAAATAAGATACCTTTATCGCTCAGCAGCTTTCAATGTAGTTGACCGTTCTCTACCTGAAATAGTCTTTTTGTATTGGCTTATATTCTGCAGTTTACTTTCTCAGTCTTCATGTGGTTCTTAAAGCTTGCTTAGTCTTACATTTTCACTTTATATTCTTTTGTTAGGTGAGCTTATCCACACCCGTGGTTATCCTTTCAGTGCAGACTCCCAGTTTGGTATCACCAGTGTTGGCTTCTGCTTTAAATTTCTGGCTTACTCACCATCTCTGTGCTTCTGTAAAAGCATGTGATGCTCACCTTCTTCCAGCCCACCCTCATTTTCTATAAACCCAGCCTTCTGCAGGTGCACTAAAAGTTCAGTAAATGGCACTGTTGTCCATCCATTTACACAAGCCTGAAATCCAGGGGTTACACTTAGTATCTTGTTTTCTTTGCCCATATTCTTCTTCCTCCCATGTACTTTCTGTCACTAAGAGTTTTGTTTCATAGTAGTAAAGAGCAGAAGCTTTGGAATCAAAATGGTTTGCCCTTACCACTCACCAGCTCTGTGATCTTGGATCATTTTCTTCACCTCTCTGTGTGTATTCTTGTTTGCAAAAAATAAGATTACCAGTTTCACAGGATTGTTAATAGAATTAAAAATATAAATATGTATAAAGTACTTAGAACGATGCAGCATGTGGGAAGTGCTCAATAAATGTTAGCTATTGTTCTGATAGATGTTCCAGTACATCTACTTTCCACCCTCACTGGCAGCATCTGCTCCAAAGTCACTGGCCTCCTAACACAAACAATCATGTTCTTATCCTTTTATGCCCTTTTCTCCACACAGTACCAGATTAAACTTTTTAATACATTAAATAGATGTCATTCTCCTGCTAAGAACCTCCACTGACTTCTTCCTGTTACTTCAAAGTTCTTAGTATGGCTTCTTAAGTTTTATATACTTTGTCCCTGCTATCTCGATTACGTCCAGCTCCTACCACTTTCCACCCAATTTACTCCATTCTGTGACACAGATCTCTGTTTACTCTTCCTCATTTATTTTTTTGTTTCCCTCACCCTGTATATGCTGTAATCCAGGTCTCTGATTAAGTGTCAAATCCTCAGAGAAGACTTGCCTAGTTACCTTATCTGTAAGAGCCTTTCTGCTACACTTTTGTCATTAGTACCCTGTAGTTTTACTGTCATGTATTTAGAGGGAGGTATCTTTTTATTTATCCTGGTTGGGATTCATTGGGATTTTTAAATCTGTGATTCAGTGATTTTCATCGATTCTGAATCTCTTCAAATTGCCTTTACTCCATCTATTCTCTCTCCCCTTTTGGGACTATGTGTAAGCATGTGTTAGATCTTATTCTAGCTTCCCCATCTCTTATCCTCTCCTTGTTTTCAAACCTCTTGTCTGTCTTTGTTACATTCTGGATACTTTCCTCTTACCTAACTTCTGAATCGCTAATCCTCTCTCTCTCTTTTCTCATATATGTGTGAAATTTTTTATCATCCTTATTGAAATGTAATTGACATAACATTGTATAAGTTTAAGGTGTATAACATACATACCTTTATATATGTATATACTGTGAAATGAATACCATAATTTAAGGTGTATAACATACATACCTTTATATATGTATATACTGTGAAATGAATACCATAATTTTAGTTAATTTTAGTTAACACATCCATAATAACCTCAGTTATGATTTCTTATGATGAGAACTTTTAAGGTCTACTCTCTTAGCAACTTTCAAATATAGTATTGTTAACTGTAGTCACCATCCTGTACATTATGTCCCCAGAACTTATTTATCTTGTAACTGGAAGTTTGTACCTTTGACCACCTTCATCGACTTCTCCTCCCCACCCACCCCAGGCAGCCACCATTCTCTTCTGTTTTTATGCATTTGGTTTTCTTAGATTCCACATTTAAATGAGATCATACAATATTTGTTTTTCCCTGGCTTACTTACTTCACTTAGCATAATGCCCTCGAGGTCCATCCATATTGTCACAAATGGCAAGATTTCTTTTTTTTTAATGACCAAATAATACTCCAGAGAGAGAGCGAGAGAGAGAGAGAGAGAGAGAGAGTGTGTGTGTGTGTGTACACATCCATGCATAAGTGCAAGCACGTGTGACAATTTATCTGTTCATCTGTCAATGGATACAAGTTGTTTCCATGTCTTGACTATTGTAAATAATGCGGCAGTGAACATGGGAGTGCAGATATCTCTTCAAGGTCATGATTTCGTTTCCTTCAGATATATATCCAGAAGTGGGATTTCTGGATTGTATTGTAGTTCTATTTTTAATTTTTTGAAGGATCTCCATACTGTTCTCCATAATTGCTGTACCAGTTTGCATTCCCTCCAACAGCATACAAGGGTTCCCTTCTCCACATCCTTGCCAGCATTTGTCATCTTTTGTCTTTTTGATAATAGCCCTTCTAACAGTTGTGAGATGATACCCCATTGTGTTTTTTATTTGTATTTCCCTGGTGATTAATGATGTGAGCACCTTTTCATGTACTTATTGGCCATTCTAATATCTTCTTTGGAAAAATGTCTATTCAGGTCCTTTGTCCATTTTTTAATTGGATTATTTGAGGGGTTTTGCTATTATATCACGAGTCCCTTATATTAATTTTTATTAACTTATATTAATTTTTATTAGATATGCGGTTTGCAAATATTTTCTCTCATTCCATAGATTACCTTTTCATTTTATTGATCATCTTTTTCTGTGCAGTAGCTTTTTAGTTGGATACAGTCCCAGTTGTTTATTTTTGTTTTTGTTGCTTGTGCTTTAGGTTTCATACCTAAAAAATCAGTGCCAAGACCAATGTCAAGGAGCTTTCCCCCTATAATTTCCTTCTAAGAGTTTTATGGTTTCTGGCCTTATATTTAAGTCTCTACTCCATTTCTAGTTAACTTTTGTGTGTGACATAAGGTAGGAGTCTCGTTTCATTCTTTGTCATATGCATATCCGCGTTTCCTCTTACACTCTTGATGTTGGTACCTCAGACCTTATTTTTTTCCTTTGATCAGTCTTGTCATGGCTTTATCAATTTTGTTAGTCTTTTTAAAAACAAGCTTTTAGGGGCACTACGGTGGCTTAGTCGGTTAAGCAACCCACTCTTGATTTCAGCTCAAGTCATGATCTCAGGGTCGTGAAATGGAGCTCCACATCTGGCTCCATGCTCAGTGCAGAGTCTGCTTGTCTCTTTGCCGCTCCTGCTGTCTCTCTCTCTCAAATAAATAAAATCTATGAAAAAAAAAAACTAAAAATAAAAACAAACTTGGGGCACCTGGGTGGTTCAGTTGGTTAAACATTCAACTCTTGATTTCGGCTCACGTCATGATCTTGGGGTCCTGTGATCGAGCCCCACATCAGGCTCCCCGCTCAGTGGGGAGTCTGCTTCTCTCCCCCTCTCTATCTCCTCCTGCTCATGCTCTCTTCCTAAAATGAATCAATTTTTTTTTTGAAGATTTTATTTATTTGAGAGAGAGTGAGTGAGAGAGCACAAGCAGGGGGAGCAGCAGAGGGAGCGGAAGAAGCAGGTTCCCCGCTGAGCAGGGAACCCCATGCAGGGCTTGATTCCAGAACCCTGGGATCATGACCTGAGCCGAAGGCAGATGCTTTAACCAACTGAGCCACCCAGGCAACCCTAAAATAAATAAAGCTTTAAAAAAATAAAAACCAACTTTTAGCTTTGCTGGTCCGCTTTACTGTGCATATATGTTTTGTCTTTAAATTCTGTATGCATGTCTTAAAAAACACTATCTAAACTCAGTAACAAGTTATTTTTAATATTAATAAGTACTGCATTCCAAAGAACAGCACTTAAAAAGAATTTCTGAATCAGTGTTACATGTAATTCTCTAATAACTGATAGATTTTCCTTTCGTTTTAAAAAATGTGTTATTTAAATTCAATTTAGTTAACATATCGTTTATTACTAGTTTCAGAGGTAGTAGATTTTCTTTTCTTATTACAAGACTTTTGTAACTCATGCCTGCAACTTTTCAACTCTTCAGTAACACAAATTTTACTTTAAGAAACTGTTGGCTAGTTGGCTCAGTTGGTAGAGCACGCAACTCTTGATTTCAGGGTTGTAAGTTTGAGCCCCATGTTGGGTATAGAGATTACTTAAAAAATAAAGTCTTAAAAAGAGAGAGAGAAGTTATAGGAGAAAAAAGGAAAATGGATGAAGCAGGACCCTGGCAAAAGCTGGCCTTGGACCCTGGTGTTTATGGGGGAAGGTAGCTTAGAGGAAGCTTCAACTGTAAATTTAGATCAGACTACCTAAAATTGGAGGCAGAAAAGTGGGAAACTGAGAGAGTTCTCTCTTGATGACCTCTGTTTACTATATAAACTAGGAGCAAGAGATTCTTAATGTATTTGTTAAGCACTTAAGTGCAAGAGGACTTGGTGCTAGAACCTCAAGATATGGAAACAAAAGATAGTCATGGTCCCTTGCTTTCTGATATTTAGAATTACTCAGTAAGTACAGAATTACTTACTCGAATAAGTATTGGATACTATGAGAACACAAAATAGGGAGCCTAACCTAGTCTAATTAGAAGACAGTCTCCTCCAGGAAAGGGCTGAGGCTAATTCCTGAAAGTCTAGGAATCACCTGACAACAAAAAGGATGTAAGTAAAGGAGCAGGAATTGAACCTGTCAGAGCAGCATGTGGAAAGGCCTGGACACTAAAAAAGAGCATGGAAGGTTCTAAAACAAAACTGAAAAGAATTCTTCTGTATAGCTGGAGCAGAAGGTGCAAGAGCAAAATTGGTGAGCTTATGTGGTCTGTTACAGAGGTATGTAGTAGCAAGATGTCAAAAAATGGTAAAAGCTACATTAAACTAGACTGTATCTGAAAGGCAACAGGAAACCAGTAAAAGGTTTTACTGAGGACAGGTGCTTCAGGGCAATACTGAAGTGGTACCTGGTGAGTCGGCGATTGAGCTCTATATAATGGTTGGGTCTTCGAAGGAAAAGTCTGGTAGACATGGAGATAATTTACAATATTCAAAAAATATGTAGAGTGACTTGAAGAGAAAACCTGGTGATTGATGACAAGTTAGAGGAGAAGATTTTTTTTAAAGAGTCAAGGATCACTCCTAAATTTATAGCTTTTTGGTCAACCAGATGGATGTTGATGCCATACTTTGAAATTGTGAAATTTGAAGACTTTTTGAAATAGCTGGGTCGCCACTGGGTTTATGAGTATGAAGCTCAGGTGGGAGACCTGGGTTGATTAAATGGATAGAGAAGTCATCAATATAGAGGATATCTTTCTGAGCCAATCAGTAGAACTTATTATTTCATCAAAATATAAATCAAGATTTATATACATATGTAGGTACATATGAATTAATAGTTTGTAGTTAATGTACTTTTCCCCACCCCCTTTTCTTTTCTTTTCTTTTCTTTTCTTTTTTTTTTTAAATAGTTCTGGGTTATTTCCTCTTCTTGCAAATGCTGCCATGTCTGTGAAGCCAACATTGCTAAGTTTGTATGAGATCTATTACCTGCCTTTGGGTAAAACACTGAAGCCTGGTCTACAAGGATTGCTAACTGGTATTCTGCCTGGCTTAGAAGAAGGATCAGAGTACTATGAGAGGTAAGGTGGTGCTGTTACTGGTGCAACTAAGTAAGCAAAGTCATAGATTTGTCAGCAAGCATCCTTGGATTAATAATGTTTTAACCTCACAAAAAGTATTTATTCTAGACACTTCAGTATATGGCCTGAAGATTTCTATAGCAAATATATATATATGGGGGAAGGTAGCTTTGAGGAAGCTTCAACTGTAAATTTAGATCAGACTACCTAAAATTGGAGGCAGAAAAGTGGGAAACTGAGAGAGTTCTCTCTTGATGACCTCTGTTTACTATATAAACTAGGAGCAAGAGATTCTTAATGTACTTGTTAAGCACTTAAGTGCAAGAGGACTCTCTCTATATATGTATATATATAGTAGTATGTATAGTTTGTGTATTGCATTGAAAATATAGGTAGGTGGTAAGAGCACAGACTTGGGAGATAGATGGACTGCGTTCAAATCGTGGCTCAACAGACACTGGACAGCTTAGGAAAGCTTTGTCAACATTTCAGAACTTTATTCAGTTTCTTCATCTATACAACAAACATAATACTTAATTCCATTCTGTTATTGTAATAATGAAAGCACTTAGTCCAGTGCCTAGCATATATGTCACTCAAAAAATTGCAACCCATAATTTAAAATAATAATCAATATATAGGAACTTAAATTAACAAAAGAATGGGAAATTGGACGCTGTGCCAACAGTTTTTAAATATTGGTGGTGGAAAAGAGCCTAAGACCAAGTACAGTGCTGTTACATTAGCTGTGACATGATGCTCTTGATATTTTAACTTTTTAAAGAAAATGAATTAATCTATTTTGGAGCCTTTTACTTCTTAGGAAGTTTATAGTTATAGACAATGCATGATGGCACTATCTTTAGTAGCTTGTTACTGATATTCTTACCAAAAAGGAAATTGAATTGAGGTGGCAAAAACAGAAAATGCCGAGCTTATTATATGAGTACACTTAATGATTTAAATTTAAATAACTTGTGCATTGACCAGCTACTCTATTTTATTGTGGTTCATATGTTCCTGTAATGCAGTAAGAATCTAATCCTGAAAATACTGGATTACCTTCCTAAACTATTTGGAGAAAATACAATTTTTGTATAAAAACTTAACCATTTTCTTATGTTAACTTTTTTACTTACAGTTTTAGAAACGTATGACATAATTTCATTTAGTGTATAAGTCAGTTTTGTTTCTAATTGTTATATTCTAAGACAAATACGTATAAGTCTGCTAGTGACAACTAAAAATTTAACACGATAATGATTTTTATGCGTGTGGTATGATTTATTTCGTTATGTGTCTTCGTCCATTTGAGCTGCTGTGACCAAATACCATAGATTGGGTAGCTTATAAACAAGAAATTTGTCACAGTTGTAAAGGCTGGAAGTCTGTATCAGTACCAGCAAGGTCATGTTTTGGTGAAGGCCCTCTTCTGGTTGGTAACTGGAGCCTCCTCCCTGTGTCCTCACACAGTGGAAGGAACTGTGGAGTTCTGTGGGATTTCTTTCATAAGAGCGTTAATCTCATTTATGAGAGCTCCACCCTCATGACTTAAGCACCTCTCAAAGGCTCTGCCTCTCCTGACGTCATCATTGTGGGGGGATAGGGTTTTAACATGACTTTTGCAGAGACACAAACATTCAAACCATAGCATTATGTTTTAGCAGTTATTCCACACAAATTCTAATAAAGGGATTTATCATATTCTTCTAATCCATAGCTATATTAAGGCCAGAAGGGAGTATAGTGTTAGGTTAAATCATACAACAAGTAAACAGTAGAACGCATCATCAGATTCTTTTGATTCTGACTCTACTATACTACAGTGTAATAAATTTTTAGGTATTATGTTACTCTGTGCTTGAAACAAATCAAAAGTAATTTATTTTTAAATGTAGTCCTTAATAAAGCAATAATGCATCTTTGATTTTGTTATAGGTCTGATTCATTAAAGTTTTATGAATTACAGGGTGTGAGGGCAATCTGGCTGTGACATCTGTCACCCCATTGATCACTACGGTTGATTCAGCTGACCTGGCTGGCTAGGCAGGTGTCCCCTTCTTCCTTCACTGTTCATGTGTGTTCCTCCTGAAGCTGTGTGCTTGATCAAAGCTGACAACGTTCTGCAACAGAGGAGGACTGTTCTTTGGCCAAGGGTATATGAGTAGCTGTGCTCCTCTGCCAGAATCTCCTACAAACTTTCAAAGTTACTGTGTATTACATAATACGATTTCAAAGAGAAGGAAACATTTGGAAAATGTCCTTTAAGAATTCACGGGGCAGGGAGGGGGGCACCTGGATGGCTCATTTGGTTAAACGTCTGACTCTTGATTTCAGCTCACATCTTGATCTCAGGGTTGTGAGTTCAAGCCCCGAATTGAGCTCCATGCTGGGGGTGGAGTCTACTTAAAAAGTGGGGGGGGGGATGCTGGGTAGCTCATTCGGTTAAGTGTCCAACTCATAATTTCAGCTCAGGTCATGATTTCATGGGTTTGAGATTGAGCCCTGGGTTGTTGGGCTCCATTGGGAACCTGCTTGAGATTCCTCCACTTCCTTTCCCCCTCCCCCTCCCCCTGTGCACACGTGCGGTGCGCATGTGCGTGCTGTCTCTCTCTCTCTCAAATCTTTTTAAAAAATTTTTTTTATAGAGGAGTACCTAGGTGGCTTAGTCGGTTAAGTGTCTGACTCTTGATCTCAGCTCAAGTCTTGAACGCAGGGTCCTGAGGTCAAGCCCCATGTTGGGCTCCACACTGGGTGTAGAGCCTACTTTAAAAAAAAAAAAAAAAAGGAAAAGAATTTCATAGAAATTCAACAGAAAATATATTCTGCTGTAGGATTACTATTAACTAAGATGTATAGGACTTGGGGTGTTGTTTTTGTTGTTATTATCTTCATTTTACAGATCAGGACATAGGAACTGAAGAAAGATTGAGTGAGTTTTGCAAATTACACAGCTAGTAAATGGGGGAGACAGGACTGAAATCCAGTCCTCTGAAGTATACACTTCTTGTAGTCTGGCACATTTGTTGCCAGGGCAAAGCATGGAACGACAGTGTGAATGCTTTCATACAGTCTGGAGGAGAATAATTTCTTCTTAACAACGTGAAACTAAATGCTTGTCTTCTTAAGCCACTTTGTTTTGTACCTCAGAACAAATACCTTGTTGGAAAAGGTTGCTGCTGCAGTGGACCAGTCAGCCTTCTACAGTGCCCTCTGGGGTAGTCTCCTCACCAGTCCTGCTGTGCGGTTACCAGGAATCACATACGTTCTTGCCCATTTGAACAGGAAGCTTTCCATGGAAGATCAACTGTATATAATTGGCAGTGACATTGAGCTAATGGTACGTCTGTGCATGGTTGCTCACGTAACAGTTCTTCAGAGCCAGGCACCCTATTCCAGACAGATAGTGAGAATTGTGCTCCAAACAGAATTCCCGTTTTTATGGAACTTACATTTTCCATCAAGGACACTTAAAGACCAAATTTGTCATTGATTATTGTTTTTAAAAGCTTCAAAATAGTTTTTTCATGGAAAAGGAATTGTAGGTTATATCTTATCTTCAGCTGTTTCTCAAGCAAATAAATGGTCTTTATTAACATCTTGCTAACTGATCAACCACTGTTAACATAGTCACATTAATTATATCGTTCGACCTTCTCTTCAGTCATAGCTTTCGTTATAGGAAAGATGGATTTTCAATAGAGTGACAGCCAGATTCTGTGTGGAATTTGTACAAGGAGATGCAGTACCAAAGGAGATGGTAAAAGATAGTACCCGAAAATCACATTGATTGCTTATACTTTTTAATTTCTAGATTAAGAACAGAAGGAAACTTTTTATCTATGTAGAGTGCAACACTGTGAAAATCCTCAAGGAGTAAACAAAGAAACCCTCAAAGGTCACTATGAAAAGTTGTTCTTTTTTAATTATGGTTAATCATCCTGTACTTTTTCCCCATACGATTATGAAATGACTGAGATTTTTTATGCAGATTTTTGATTACATTTATTAAACTATAATTAACATACACTGAAAATAACATCTTGTGTGTACAGTTGTATGAATTTGACAAATGCCTACAGTCAAGTAACCAATACTATAATCAAAATAAAGACTATTTACATCACTTCAAAAAGTTCTTCTGGGCCCCTGTAGTTACTTCTCTTACCCTATACTCCCAGGCCCTTGCAAACGGTGGTCTGATTTCTGTTCCTATAGTTGTACTTTTTCCAGAATGTTATGTAAATGGAATCATGCAGTATCAGCCATTAAGTCTGGTTTCTTTGGCTTTGTGGAACACATTGGAGATTCATCCATGTGTTTGCACATATCAGTGGCCTGTTCCTTTACATTGCTGTGTAGTATCATATTGCGTGAATGTACTGCGATTTGTTTATATATCACCAGTTAATGTTTGTTTCTGGTTTGGGCAATAATGAATAAGGCTGCTGTAAGCAGTTGCATACGGTTGTTTGTGGAGACATAAGCAGCTTTTTATTTCTTGGGGAAATACCTAGGAATAGGATTCCTGTTCATATGGTAAAGGTAACATTCACCTTTTTTTTAAATAACAGCGTTATTGAGATACAATTCACATACCATAATATTTATCCTTTGGAATTGTGTAGTTCATTGATTTTTAGTATATTCACAAAGTTGTGTAGTTATCACTGTCTATTTTTAGAACATTTTCATCACCTCAAAAAGAAGCCCCATAGTCATTAATCACACCACTTTTTTCCCCTCACTCCTGCCCCTGGCAACCATTAGTCTTTCTGCTCCTGTATATTTGCCTATTCTGAACATTTCATACAAATGCAGTTATACAATATATAGCCTTTTATGAATGACTTCTTTCACTTGTCAATATTTTTAATACTCATCTTTGTTGAAGCTGGTGTCAATACTTCATTACTTTTTATGGTTGAATAATAGTGCATTGTATGGATAATACCACATTTTATTTGTCCATCAGATAGTTTTTTTTGGCTATTATGAATAATGCTCTGAACATTCAGGTGTAAGTTTTTTGTCGGCATAGGTTTTCACTTCATTGATTAGTGGAATTACTGGGTCATGTTATCTCTGCGTTTAACTTTTTGAGGAACTGGCAAACTTTTCCAAAGTGCACCAATTTACATTTCCATCAGCAACATATGAGGGTTCCCATTTCTCCAAATCCTTTTTAACACCTGTTATTGTCTTTTTATAATAGACACGTTAGCAGGTGTAAAATATTTCATTGTAGTTTTGATTTTGCAATTCCCTAATGACATTGAACATATTTTCTTGTGGTTATTGTCATTTTATATCTTCTTTGGAGACATATTTCTTCAGATTCTTTGCCCATTATTTAAATGGTGTTACTTCTCTTTTTGTTGTTGAGTTGTAGTTCTTTACATAGTCTGGATATTAAACCCTTATATATATGATTTAAAAATATTTTCTCCCATGCTATGGACTTGTCTTCTTACTTTCTTAATATTGTCCTTTGAAGCAGGAAAATTTTAATTTTGATCAAGTCCAGTTTATCTGTTTTATCTTTCGTCATTTGTGCCATTTTTATCTTTTGTCTGGTATTAGGTATTATCTAAAATTGATTCTAATCCAAGATCACAAAGTTATTCCTGTATCTTCTTTTAGTGTATGTTTAAATGTATAAGAAACTGCCAAACTATTTTCCAAAATGACTATACCATTTTTAGGCAGATTTTAAAATTTTTAAATGGGGGATTATTATATTTCCTTTTAATAACTTAATGGAAATTTTAAGCAAGTCACTTTTTTATTTCTTTAAAAAAACAAATGTCATAATTGGAAAACTATTTGTTACACATCACAAAGGACTACCCTCCATGTTATTCAAGAGCTACTATAAATAAATATGCAAATAATAATCAAGTAGAAAAATGGGTTTGAACAGATAATTAACCTAAAGGAAGTAAAAATAAACACATGAAAAGATGCTCAACATTACTTATGATAGAAATAAAAATTTAACCAGGATATCAATTTTCATATATTATGTTGGCAAAAATGAAAAAAAAAAAACCAAACACATGGGTAAACATGAAAAACAGAAATTGTCACACAGAGCTGGTGGGACTATAAATATATATAAGCTTAAGGAAATGCACTGCATTATTTATATTGCAAAGGATACATCCCAAGACCCAGGAGTTCTACCTTAAGGGATTAATCCTATAAACTACTTGTACATCTGTATATTGCAGCATTATTTACAATAGTAAATATTTACAAACCGCATAAATATCTATTATTAGGAGCCTATTTAAAAATTAGGGTTCATCTGTGAAATAGAGTATTTCTTTAGCCATAAAAAATTAATGAAGCTCTTTAGTGTTAAGGAAAGATCTCCAAAATATATTGTTAAAAGAAAAAGGCAAAATTTGGGGTATATGCATGTGTGTTTTTATTTACTTAATATTTGTAGAAAATATTCACTAGTTATACTGGTTGCATGCAGAAAGGAAATTGAGTGGTTAGGAGACAAATACGGGAGAGAACTTTTTGCTGTATATACTCTTTTGTGTGCCTTCATTTTTTTTAAACCATCATGATATATTTACCTATTCAAAATAAAGTAAATACATTTAATTAGTGAGAAGAAACTGAGAAGCATACTTCTGTCTATTGGAGAAAATGAAGCATTCCATTTGCATGGTAATGGTAAATCTCTCCCGGTGTAACAGGCAAGAGATATTAAAGGCTCTCTTATTTCAGGTAGAAGCAGTAAGTACTTCGGTGCAGGACTCAAGTGTACTTGTACAGAGAAGCACACTGGACCTCATACTCTTCTGTTTTCCATTCCACATGAGTCAGGTAAAACATTAATAATGATATTAATATAAGGAATTCTTTGGAAAATCATAGATTCCTGATGTGTAGTTATTTTTTAAGTTGAATTCTTTCATTTTATGAACTGGTAAGTATAATACATACCACCTACAATACATGCAGGGCTTGAATTCACAACCCTGAGATCAAGACCTGAGCTGATATCAAGAGTCAGACACACTTAACCAGCTGAGCCACTTGGGTGCCCCGAACAAGTTCCTTTTTTTAAGGAGCAAAATTTGTGGAAATTTTGAAAAACAGAAAAAAAAAAAAAAGGTTTTATTGATTTGCGTAAGAACGTGGAAATTGAAATAGATTATTTCATACTTTTAATAAAAGTCCTAACCTATGAAAACATGTGAGTGAGGCAGGACTCTGAGACCCAGGTCTTCTACCCAGCTGTTATCCCTGTCCTGATGTGACTTACCTTTTCTTGGTTTGGCGATTGGTGATGTGTGTCACACCCTCAACAGAGTTGGCTGTATGAAAGCCAAATATTCAGTCACCGTGACGTTCTCTAGTACTTTTATTACAGATGAGAACAGTTAACAAATCATGAGTGAAGTGTTTCATTGGTGGAGATTTAATCAATGTCTTCATTTTTAAAGAGGTGGTCTGAATTCTTTTGAGTTCTAAACTTTGATGAGGAGTTATGTAGAACTCCAGTATGTGAACACTCAGAATGGAAGAACGGAAGTAATAAGATGGAGAATTTCTTTCTCGGAAAAGGATGTTTAGTTCTAAAAAATCATTAGCAGAAAAGATTATTATTTTGGGTTTTTGTAAGAACTATGGTTAGTAAATAACTAGTGAATTTTCATTATGATCTGTCATGCTCACATTTTTCTTTATTACTTTATTCAGTTTGAAGTTGAATTATTAATAATTGAAGAATTTTACACTTCATTGCCTATATTGTCCCTAATAAGGTCATAAACTGCCCCCAGTTTCTGTTTTTGAGATTTTCCATCCTTAAGCCAGAGGCTTTTATTCTGCCTCTGGCTTTTCACAGAAACACCTGCTGGGACATCAGTGTAGTCTAAACTTACCAGTACAGGGGTGGGCAAACAGCTCATCAGGTAGTAATGAGTTTGACTTTTTTAAAGACTTATAAAAGAAAACAAAGAATGTGCTAAAGTAATGTATATGGCTCAAAAGCCTAAAGTATTTATCACCTGGGTCTTTATTGAAAAAAATCTTTTGACCTTTACTCCTAAGCAGTCAACATTATTAGTCCTTTAGTATACTAATTAGGTGACTCAACAAGATCTGAGGGATTTACATCATGGTAGACTTAAATTGGGAAGAACTTAATTTGTAATCTCATTAGACCAGTGTTTTTCAACCTTTGTTTAACTGAATTTCCATCAGTACTTTCTCACTGTACCACCTCTATATTCCTACCAGCCAAGAAAATCTTCTGAAGCCTTACCTTTTATAATTTGTATTATAAAACCAGTAGCTGTGTTTAATTTTTTTTTAAATACATACCCTACTCAGACTCAATTATAATATTTCCCCCACTACTGTACTAGATTTTTAGATTACCTGAGACTATGGATGAAGACAAAATCATCTTTGTTCCCCACTTTTCCTCTTTCCATATCTTGCATATATATAAATTTAAAGCAAATCTTGATTGTGATCGTAACTTAGACTTCATTACATTGTTGCAAAAGTGATTGCTGTTAATAGCTTCAGCAGTTAATGGGTTCTTAGACTCTCTTACTTATTTCATGAAAAGTTGACCCTAATTTCTAATACTTGTACCTTTAAGTGAGAATACTTTTCCATAATAGACATATGTGGTAATGTCAACAGTAATTAAGAGTAGTTTGAGGGAGGGGAGGGCACATGGGTGGCTCAGTCAGTTAGTTAAGCAACTGACTCTTTATTTCAGCTCAGGTCATGATCTCAGAGACATAAGATGGAGCCAGTGTCATTCCTCACACTTACCAGGGAGTCTGCTTCTCTCCCTCTTCCTCTGTCCCTCCCCAACCACACACATATGCACTTGCTTGCTCTCTAAAATAAATCTTTTTTTTTTTTAAAGTAGGGGTTTTTTTTGGTTTTTTTTTCCAAAATAAGATTGGAAGACATTAGTAATTTTTAAAAAAAATTTTTTTAAATTTACTTGGAGAGAGGGAGAGCAAGCACACGTGCAGAGGGAAAGGGAGAAGGTGGGAAGAAGACTCCCCCCTGAGCATGGAGCTGGACAGGGGGCTTGATCCCAGGTGCCCAACACATTATTACTTTTCAAGATTTTATGAAAATATCTGTAGTCTTCATATCTGATGTTAGATAGATCAGCAGTTCTCAAATGCTTTGGTTTTAGGATGCAATTACTCTCTTTAAAAATATTGAGAATCCTGGGGCACCTGGGTGGCTCAGTTAGTTAAGCATCTGCCTTTAGCTCAGGTCATGACCCCAGGGTCCTGGGATTGAGCCCCATGTCAGACTTCCTGCTCAGTGGGGAGTCTGCTTCTCCCTCCCCCTGTTCATATGCATACACATGCTTGGGCTTTCTCCCCCTCCCCCAAAATAAAGAAAAGAAGGAAGGGAGGGAGGGAGAAAGGTAGGAAGGAAAGGAAGGGGGAAAGGAAGGGAAGGATGGAAGGGTGGATCCTGGGTCACCAGGGCCAGTTGGTTAAGTGTCCAACTCTTGATGTTGGCTCAAGTCATGATCTCAAGATCCTGGAATCGAGCCTTGTGTTGGGCTCCCCATTCAGCAGGGAGTCTGCCTGAGGATTCTCTCTCTCTCCATCTGCCCCTTCCCCCCCATATGCTCGCATGCACATGTGCCCGCTCTTTCTCTGTAAATTAAATACATCTTTAAAAAAAATACTGAGGATCCAAAAAAAATCTTTTGCTTATGTAAGTTAGATCTGTCTATATCATATTAGAAATTAAAACTGACAGATTTTAAAATATTTACTAATTCATTTAAAGTTAACAGTAACAAAGTTACATTAGTGTAAATAACATTTTATGAAAGTAACTCTGCCAACACATTAAAAAAAATTGGTGAATAGGGTAGCATTGTTTTATTTTTCCACAAATTTCTTTAGTGACTGGTTTAATAGTGCAGAGCAGAATGCTCGTATCTGCTTCTCTATTCAATCTGTTGTGATTTTTTTTCTTTTGGTTGAAGTATATGGAAAAAATATCTCACTGATACGTAATTGGAAAAGGGAGGAGAGTTTCAGCAGTCTTTTGTTGTTAAAACAGCATATTCTTCTTTGATACCACACCAAAACTCACTAAGCTGTAGTTTTAAAAAAATTAATTACAATATGGACTCTGAAACCAAATTAGCAAACTTCTCATATTCTGCTTCATGAAAATCTGATCTGTCTGGTACTTTGAATACATCCTTTACCCACACAAGGTTTTGTTTGTTTGTTTGTTTTTTACTGGGGATGTCATGTCCTGGGCCTTGAACTGAGGATGCTGAGATCAAGAGCTGAGCTGAGGTTAAGAGTAAGTCGCTCAACCACCTGAGCCACCCAGGCTCTCCCAAAGATGCTTTCATAACATCATGACTGGTTATTTGGAAAATGTTAGTTTACCGAATTATGCAGATCTTCCGGAAGTTAGCACAGTAACAAACTATCACAGTGCTTACTACCACCATCGATTTTATCGGTAAAGTTTTTTAGGTATTGGGAAGCTTTCAAGCCAGTTTGTTTGTTTGTTCATTTATTTTAAGATTTTGTTTATTTATTTGACAGAGACAGCCAGCGAGAGAGGGAACACAAGCAGGGGGAGTGGGAGAGGAAGAAGCAGGCTCCCAGTGGAGGAGCCCGATGTGGGGCTCGATGTGGGGCTGGATCCCAGAGCACTGGGATCACGCCCTGAGCCTAAGGTAGACACTTAACGACTGCGCCACGCAGGCGCCCCCAAGCCAGTTTAATTCAATTCAGTATATACTGTTTGAAGCCAAATACAGGTTTCTAAAATCCTAATTTTCTTGGGGTGGCTCAGTTGGTAGAGCATGTGACTCTTGATCTTGGGGTTGTTAAGTTCGATGAGCCCCATGTTGGGTGTGTAGATTACTTAAAACCTTAAAAACAATTCTAATTTTCTCTTGGAAGCTCAAAATTTATTATCTCTAATGATGAATATTGTTCTTGAAGTGACAGTCTCACTTTATTTTTGAGAAAATAATCTGCCAGGCGTTCAAGCATGAGTAATCATAGTTTGTATCAGTCCCTCTTTCAGGTAAAAGTGGTATTTGGTAAAACAGCAACAACAAAAAAAATGAGTAGTACAGCTTGCAATTCGAATGGTCATACGGGTGCTTTTCCTCAAGACATTCGTCATTTAATATCAGAAGTGTTTTGTGTTTAATCCCCATTTCATTACGCAATATTAAAAGACTTGTGTGCAGGGGCTAATATTTAATAAAATAAACTTTTTTCTGCTTCACTAACAACATTCAGCTGGCTTTTTTTGTTGTTGTTTTTAATTTTACTGTAAGTACATGGCAGTAAAAAATCCCCCGACCCCGAGTGTGGTAGACGCCGTGCTGTACTGCTTCTGTTCGTGCTTGGGTACTGGCAGGCTTCCCCAGTACTGCTGATCAGAGCAAATGTCAGCACAGCTCAGAAGGCAGGGAGCATCTTGGTATTGTTACGAATATAGTTTTTTACCTTGTGGACCTACGCAGGTCTCAGGGTCTCAGAAATCCCCAGGAGTTCAGGAACCACACTTTGAGAATTGCTTAGAGTAATAAAAAGCATCTGTGTTCAGATGAGGGACCAAAATTTTTTAGGTATTGATGATCTGTGTTGTGTAACATCTCAATTAAATTTCTAAGATTCCTTTAAAACAAATAGGCTGGGTGCATCCTTTGCCAGTACTGTGAAGAAGCACGGTATAGTGAAAAGTTAACAAGTCTATGTTTAACAAGTCTGTTCCCAAAAAAATAAAAATTACAAATAATAATTTTTTTTAAAGAGTCAGTTCTCTATTCATGTGAGGCACTAACCAGGTATTTGAATTTGGTTAAGTACTTAGGCCCTCTGAGGCTCTGGTTTTTTATTCTAGAATGATATTTATAGACTAAATGATTTCCACATTACCTTCTAATGCTCAGATTCCAAGTGTCTATTCTAAAGTGATTATCTAGTAATATTCTTAAAATTAACAGCTATTTAATTAGCTGCCTGCCTTTTATTTTTCTTTTAACGTCACCTCTTTTAGCTAAAACCAGACCTTCATTAGGAAATCACTTTTTGAACATCTAATTAAGGCTATTAGGAAAGGCAAGGGAAAAATGAATTTTCTCTTTAGAGGATCTGAAGTAAAATGAAGAAAAAAAAGATGTGTTAAAGCTGTATATGGGTACAAAAAGCATTCATTATATTGTTTTTTCTATATGTTTGAAATACTACAAGATAAATATGTTTAAAAGGTCAGGAAATGAAAGACTTGGAGTTGATGAAGATAGCGAGCTTCAACGTACTTACCGCCAGTTGATACCACTGTGCTTGTGAAAGACCAAAAGCATATGTTTTTTGAATCTGTTGCATTTTGCTCCATTTTTTTTTTTGTTTTATGCCAGATCTTGCTAATATTAGATAGGATAAAGCACTTTAACCTAGAGATTAAAATAATCGAGCCATGCAACTAAATAGCTGTGTTACCTTTTCTGTTTCCTAATCTGTAAAATGGAAGTGATCATTCCTGTGTTTGAAAAGTCACATGAGTCCTATATGAAACTACCTCCTAAGCCCTAACATTCTGAGTATATTGCACAGTGGGATTTTTTTAAAGAGGAAAGAAAGGAATTTCTTCTTCTAAGTAAATTACTTCTTCTAAGTAAAACATTTCTGACTTTTTCAGGCCACTCGACCAGATATGATCAGGATCTTGTCAGCAGCCCTTCACGTAGTACTGAGGAGGGACATGTCCCTGAACCGGAGGCTTTATGCGTGGCTTCTCGGTAGGTGTTTGATGTGTATGGTCTTAGCCGAGGAAAGACAGAAGGAAATTTGCCGTACTAGGTATTATCAAGTGGTGTGTGTCCTAAATGGAGAAACTCATAGTCTGCTTAAATAGACAAGAAAAATATAAATAGTAATAAATTACATCATGAAATTTCAAAATCTTCTTAACAGTAGAGGCTATTTTAACCCATGAGTCGTGTTTCCTTTGACAAGATTTTTTTCTTCTTTGAAATTGCGGCTGTTATACTGTGAGTTTGTAGACAAAAAAAAAAAAGGTAAATTAATAACCAAAATAATAACATAATTTCCAAAACTTAGAAGTCATCAAAGGAATCAGAACAATTACTATTGTCCTGCACAGGTTCCTTACCAGTCTCCCACTCAAGCAGTAAGTTCTTTGTTCTTCCATACTTTTTATGAGTGTTTGGCCTGTCTTCACAACTCCTTACTGCCCAGAGTGAAAAGATACAATATAATTTATCTTGGATTTTCTGAATCTTCAGTTATTTCACTCCCCGTAAGATTGGAAAAAAAAAAAATACAGGATAATGCTGGAGGACTACTATGATGCTCACTTACGTATTGAATTGGTTTCCCTTTATTAAACTATCTAAAATGATCTCTCTTGCTGGCATTGATTGGGCTGCCAACTGGTAAGTGTCTGGTGCTGTTTTTGAGATATTTGCTGCTTTGGTATTTAGTGAACAACAGTTTTGAGAATTGCATTGTAATTTATTTTGCTATTTGTTTCCATGGAGGTTTTGATAACAACGGTGCTATCATAGGACCCAGAAGCACGAGACACAGTAATCCTGAAGAACATGCCACTTACTATTTCACTACCTTTTCGAAAGAATTGTTGGTCCAGGTAATGAATGCTTTCACTTTATTTTTTGTCTGCTCCCTGATTGGTGCAGTTACTCGACAAGTGTAAGACAAGGTCCTGCCTTAATTGAATTAGTTCATCGTCAAAGGGTAGAGACAAGGTTCACAAATATCCTAAGAATGACTGTAACGAGCAAACGATTACAATAAAATGAGTAAGTCATCTTAAGATAGACTCACCTCTTTATAAGTCCAGAGATTTTTTCTTACTTTGTTCTCATGATACATAGTTTCATCTTCTCACCTGTCTGCCTTATGAATTGGAGCTCTTCCAAAAATGAGCTAGGACCTGTGTTATTTCCTCTGAAGCCTCATGGAAATTTGGGTTGCAAGAGGAATCTGAATGTGGTAAATTACTTTTGTAATGGAAAGGTTAAAATGAGCCATAGTTTTATGTTATTTTTACTTTAATTATGAGATATTCAAAATAATTCATAACAAATAGAAAATACATGGTATCTGAAGCATTTTTAAATGAGTGAGGTTGTAAGAATACAGTTTGGAGTTACCAGTGGGAAGACAATTGCGTAGTGGCAGACACTGTCATGGTACTGTGCCGTACTTTAGGGCCCGTTGCTGAGGATATTAAATAGAAACATTTTTATCTTTTAGGCAGAACGTCAAAATAACGCATGAATTTATTTTTCTAGATTTTTCTTTAACTTTTCCACTTTTTTTCCTAGAGAAAATGTAAGCACTCTTTTTTTCCCCTCAAGACGGATGAATGTAACTTTTTTTCCCCTTAGCAGGGGGAAAAACTAACTTCAGTGAAAGAACTTCAGAAAAGCAATAAATGTAAATCTCCATTATGGTCATATTTAAATTTTTTCTTAAAAAAGTCTTTGCATCTGTTTATTTAAATAACTAATATACTTTTTCTTTTTTAAAGGCAATGGTGGGGATCTTACAAATGAATGGATTTGGAGAAGAGAGCACTTTAATGCAGGATCTAAAACCTTTTCGTATTTTAATCAGTTTACTTGACAAACCTGAGCTAGGTAATACATATTGTCCTAGGGCATAAGGTCATGTGTGGTTGTTTTGTACTGTTACATAGTAAAAATAAGAGTCATTACATAGAGAAATTGCTATATTTTGAGGTGGCCTTCAAATACAGGTTCTCAACAATTTCTTACCTAAAATTTATTCTAGAACATTAAGAAGATAGAGATGTATACATCCAACCCATATGTTCTCATATTTACCTTGTACTATATATGTACTCTCTCTCTCTCTCTATATATATATATATATGCTGTGTATTTTACCTTATACTATATGTGTAATGGAGGAGTCATTTTAAAGATACTATCTAAGTTTTTCTTAATCCTGATTAAGTTACTGAAGCATTTTTGATCTGTCATGACTATCTGTCTTAGAGTTCACAAAATTCAAAGACTCGAGCAAAAATATCAGGGTTCTCTCCCTCAGCTTGATTCCCCATATCGTCCTTGTTTTATGTATTTTCCCTATCTTCATTGTATATTTCCCAGATATTAGATCTATTGGGAAGTTAGTTATGGCACCTGAGACAAAATTTGAGAAAAACCAAAAATATTAGAAACACTAAAATGAAATAATAAAGTGTGTAATTTCATTAAATTACATGCAGATGTTTTAGCAAATATGCATGTCTTCTTACCAACTATTAAAAAAGAAAAATTTTAAATATAAAAATAACTCGAGTTACATCAATGGCTTTGAGAATTTATTTTAGCTCTTGCATGATAATAAATGAAGCTCGGGGCGCCTGGGTGGCACAGCGGTTAAGCGTCTGCCTTCGGCTCAGGGCGTGATCCCAGCGTTATGGGATCGAGCCCCATATTAGGCTCCTCCAGTGGAAGCCTGCTTCTTCCTCTCCCACTCCCCCTGCTTGTGTTCCCTCTCTTGCTGGCTGTCTCTATCCCTGTCAAATAAATGAATAAAATCTTTAAAAAATAAAAATAAATGAAGCTCAGAGATTTTTTTTTTAAGATTGGCTTCTGTTGTAGTAAAATTTGCCTTGTGCACTTTTATATCATTTAAAATAACAGTAGTAGTGGTATAAGTATTTATTGAATACTCATTATATTCTGGGAACTGTGCTTTCCCACCTTACAAATATTTTTTTCCCAATCCTCTAACAACCCCGTAAGTTTGGTATTATCCTCATTCTACGTGAGGAAACAAAAGCTCAGAGAAATTAAATAACTTTTCTAAGGATATTGCTATTAACTGCCAAAGCACACTTCCTTGATTTTGTAATTTTTATTATGTCAACCTATTGTTAAATAAACACTGTTCAGCTTAAAATACGAAGTTTAGTATAGCTTCCAGAAAAAAAGTTTTTTCAAAATACTTGTCTTAAAGCATCCCATGATCAGGCCAATTTGTAAATAATCCTGATTTGTCAATGCTAATTAATTATTGTCTTTAATATGTCTATTAATTTTAGGACCTGTAATTCTGGAGGATGTCCTAATTGAAGTATTTAGAACATTATATTCTCAGTGCAAAGCAGAATTGGATCTTCAGATGGAACCACCCTTCAGCAAGGATCATGCTCAGTTAAGCAGGTGGGTTATCAAAAACCTAAGCATTTGGGGCACCTGGGTGGCTCAGTCGTTGGGTGTCTGCCTTCGGCTCAGGCCGTGATCCCGGGGTTCTGGGATCGAGCCCCACGTCAGGCTCTTCCACTGGGAGCCTGCTTCTTCCTCTCCCACTCCCCCTGCTTGTGTTCCCTCTCTCACTGGCTGTCTCGCTCACTCTCTCAAATAAATAAATAAAAAATCTTTTTTTTTTTTTTTAAAGATTTTATTTATTTATTCGACAGAGATAGAGACAGCCAGCGAGAGAGGGAACACAAGCAGCAGGAGTGGGAGAGGAAGAAGCAGGCTCATAGCGGAGGAGCCTGATGTGGGGCTCGATCCCACAACGCCGGGATCACGCCCTGAGCCGAAGGCAGACGCTTAACCGCTGTGCCACCCAGGCGCCCCTATAT